>NC_047139.1:29416202-29623951 GCF_009829125.3 Periophthalmus magnuspinnatus | reverse complement strand
GAGACGGGAGTGCCCTCTACGCCACAAGCCCTCTGCATTTTAAAGGTGCACGGGTTTAGTTGTGCTACTTTTTGCTTTGTATAATATCTAGTATTGGGACATACTTGAATTTATTCTCCAGAGTGAGGTTTAGGAGTCATTACAGTTAACTACCAAACAGTCATGGGTGAAATTCCCTTCCAGTTGTAACTAGCTAGTAAACAGTCAAACGGGTGGAAGTCCCTGCTATAAAGCGAATAGTCACTAGGTGAAACTCCTATCTAGGGCTACTAACTGGTAAAAGGCAAAAGAGTGAAAGTCCCTGTGTAGTTGAGCGCAAGGACGGCTGAATTTTTTTCACGAGGGAGAGTAAATTCAGCAGTGCACCTTCATCAGGTCTAAGAAAGGAAATATTATTAAATTGCAAAATGCAGACAAATGTAAATTTATGTAATGCCAACACTATGCTCTAAATCATTCACAATGTTAAGTGTGAAGAAAAAAGAAAAAGAAAAAAAAAGAAAGAAAAAAAAAAGGTTAAGTACAGAGTGTGACACCAGAAGTCAACTGTACGTTTGTGTGTCCTTAGACCTGATCAGTCAAACTGTGTGGGGGTAAATTGTGCGTTATCAGAAAATATGTATTTAACATTTGAGCCTTTGTAAACAATCACCAAGAAATGAATAGATGCAGTTTTAATAGATCCACTCAATTTCTAGATTGAATTTTGTTTTATGTAAATATTTCTTTTTGTAGATGTTTTATTTGTTTTGTATTTTTGCCTCATCATTGCAGTGAATTTAATGACATGCATGTCCTGAGAAGAGTCCAGCTGGAACCAAAAACCCTCCTCAAGTGTAATCGGAAAGAAGAAACCGAATTCTTTCACGAATCCCCAAAAATTTTAATGAGCTCTCTTAAAAACAAAATGAAGGCCTAATCAAAGCTAGTAGTGATCACAAATCCAAACTGACTTGACTGACTTGACCATCCCTGCAACTAAGTGCCTACGATTTCGTTAATGTTTTTTTTTTTTTTGTTTTTTTTTGTTACAGGAGATGCTGATGCTGCATAATTTCTCTTCTTTTTCTTTTCATGTTCCTATGAAATAATCACACACTAACAACACTAACAACTAACCAATAACAGTTTTGGGCTACACAAAATTTTTCTTTCAGAACAGCAATTTAAGTGTTCTCTTGCAGCAGAAGACAACTAAGCCACAATGTACACATGTATATATACACATATATAATGTGTCAAAGGGGGAATATTACAAATTTAGTTTATTTTTCAAAACTGAATTGTGTGAAAACAGGTGTACCATTTAGAGACTGTTTTCCATTAACTACAAGACCTGTAACCTGACAACATCTGAAACCAGAGACAACTTCCCACCTGGACCTGAACCAAAAACACCTCCTGAGCAGGAGGACACATGGTCTTCTCCTGGAAACAGAAAGCCACCATGATGAAAATGTCCAGAAACTAGAGCTGCATAAGGAAGAGAAAAGGGCTCTGGAGTCCACACTACATGAGACCACTGAGGTGGCACAGAGCAAGGACAAGCTTCTGGTCAGCACCCAACAGGAGCTCCAGAAGGAACAGGAGGAGAAGCAGGTTCTGCAGAGGAAGATCACCATCCTGGATCTTCCCTCACTGAGCAGAGGCGAACAGCTGAAGAGGCCCTGAACGCACAAGTCCTCACCCTTGAATCTACCATTGCAACAGAGCGGCAGGCTGCTAAAGAGGTCCTGAACAAGCAGCTTCTCAGCCTGGAGTCTGCCCATGCAGCAGAGAGGCAGGCAGCTGAGGAGGCCTGGAACAAACAGGTCCTCTCCCTGGAGTCTGCTCTCACTGAGCAGAGGCAAACGCTGAAGAAGCCCAGAACAAGTCACAGAAGCTGGATGAGAGCCTGAACACTGGACGCAACAGAGTTCAAATACTCCAAAAGGACTTGGACTCACAGAAGATGACTTTTACAGTTGTGCTGGAACAATGTCACTCCACCCAAAAGGCCATGGTGGAGGAGAACTCACTCCACCAGAAGACCATCAAGGAGCTGAGCACAGCTTTGAACCACAGCGAGGAGGAGAGGACATCTGCCCTCCTCAGATGTGAGGAGCTGCAGATGTCTCTGAAGGAGTCAGGTGATCAGCTGCAGCAGACAAAGGTCATAGTGGAGGAGCTCCAAGCCGCGGTAGACAAGAAGAACAAGAAGAAGAGGAGAGGAGGTTTATCTGCTGGCAGTAAATCACCCTCCAGGCTGAACCCAACCCCTTCTTAACCTGTGTCTGTGTATCTTGACTTGTTTCAGAGGTCACAGGTCCTGCATTCTAAATAAATAAGCAAATTAGCAAATTCAAATGTCTAAATGGATGTTTCTGTAACAGTTAAACATTTCCTACTTATGCCCTTTACCATGGCAGTGGTGAAGAGGTGCTTCTCACAGTTTCATAGGTCAATCTGGAATACTACACTCTGTACACACTGAAATATGAGCAGCACACTTAATCTCACAAATCTATTATTGTCGTCATATTTTGAATTAATTTATGACTAGGGCTGGGTATCATTGAGAAGTTGCTGACACGATACAAACCTTGATACACAGGACACGATACGATACTCATCTCGATACAGTGATATATGAGCTCCACATTTACATGTAATGGGGACATGTGCAGTTTAACGGCTCTGAACAATCACAACATATTTACTAAACCACAACTGTGATACAAAATTTCTGTTTTAATTATCAAAGTCAAACATCAAGTGTCAAATGTTCTGCATAAACAAGTTTCTCTAAACAAGCCACACAAATGTAGCACTGTGATAGAATAATTTAGTAAAATATACAAAAAAAACTCTTGGTGATATATTGAGACAGCAGCCCACGGTATCAATACTGTATCATTGAATGAAACAATACGATATATCAATATTTCAATATTTTTGCACACAACCAGTAGGTGGAGGGATATATGGGCTACTTGAGCCTGTAAAGTTCTACAAATATATTCTTCTTGATGTGATAATTATTGGTGCTATGCCATTACAACTTTAGTACAGCTAAGAGTATATACGCTTAAAGGAGATATCAGGACAAGAGACACAATAAGAAGAGGTTTAGTGTTGATGTCAGTCAGACCAGCTCTAACATGAGCCTACCAAGCTGTGAAACACTCCTGGCTTACTTTAACAGGGAGCGCGCTGTGAGAATGGCAGTCCTCAAATGAACATACCTGTATGTATTTACTTTATGTTAGCGCTTTGAAATTTTCACAGCTGGCCAAAGTGCCATACACAAACATTGAATAGACAAAGACAAATCACAATCAAAGTCACAACACAGAGCATATGTACATATTCGTTTTTTGAAATTCACATGTGAATAGCTGATGGTACCACTGGCCATCATAATGACAACGCAAAAAATAGTTATCGGACACTCTTATTTCATCCATCAACCCAAATGCCAGTGATTCAATCCCAGTTTGTACCACTACTGCTGTTGTGTCCTTGTGGGAAGACACTCATACAGTGTGTGAATGAGTGGTGGCACTGGTGTTGGTCAGAGAGTCCAATGCTGCAGATCAGCAGCCCTGCTTGCTTAAGTCTAACCCAGGGCAGTTGTGGTAATACCAAAAGCACAATGTGCTGTGAGTGAATGAATAATGAGCACAATTATTGGCGAATAAGCATCTGGAAAAGTGCAGAGAGCAATGCTTTATTGTTTTTATTTAGAATGTTTTGTATATGCCAGACATCTTTTCAGTCTCATCCAACCATATAATGCTTGTGAGTGTGTACTTAGACTCCTGCTTATGCTCTAAAACAGCAACACTTGAGTTTAAGATAAGATGCGTCTGGGCCACACTTACATTTTGCAGACAAAGGGAGCGGCTGATTGGATGATGAGTGTCATAATTTATTCCCCTCTGCTGCCTTTATCTGCGTGACATTGCAGTGGCACTCAGACACACTCATGCCCTGCTTATCCTTTTGGTGCTAGATGGAACGTATTCAACTAATGGCTAATAAATAAAGCTAATTATGCTTGTGATAATGGGATGATAATTTGACAACAATTACTCACTCAGAGCAGAGGACACTTTCAGAGAGAGCCGAGAGAGAGAGGAAGAAGATACCTGGATATCGCCTATGGCCTAATACACACATTATGTCTATATTATCTCATTGCACAATGAGCAGAGCTATATCGAGGCAAGCAAAATAACAAGGTAATCAATTAAGTTAACCAGCCAATTAAGTTAATTAATTGCTTGTATGCCCAGGAGTTTCCTGGGGCGGGCTGTGGACCACATTACAACACTGGCCAGTGATTAGATTGCAGACTTGGTAATGCCACTGGAGGCTGCAGGGTGAGAGCAGAGAGTGGAGTCCTGCTGGCTGCTCTGAGCCTCTATCTCCAAATTAACTAATAATGTCCTCAAGTGTATCAGCGACAGGAATATGGGAGCTAATATAGATGAAGGAAAACTTTCATGTACTTTAATGGCATCCGTAAATTTCACATTTGACAGAATGATCATAATATAATTGAATAATGATGTCTTGGTACTTGGAAATCAAAACACACAAACCAAAAATTGCAAACTTACAGAAAAAGTTCAAAAACAAGAATTATATGCCTTCTAGCAAGGTATCTGTTTTTCGCTTGTGGGGTTGAGAGAGTAAATTACAAACAGAGTCGTAAGATTAAAGCAAGAAGGTAGTGCATCACCTCCATTTCAATGAGATAGAATGTTCCATGGAGATAGAAACTTAAAACCATACTTTGGAGCATTCTTCAATGAGATAGATATGTTTTTTGCCATACTATGTAATATTTTAGCCAAAGGAACAACATTTCCATAGGGACAAGCAGGTAGCCATGCATGTCTATTTTTCACTTTACGCGATGGGGGTTTAACATTTCTTCCGCAATATCAGTTTTATTGATTGTTGGTTCAGGGGTAGTAAAATACTTATGTTACACTACTGATTTTCCCCTTCTCTTGATTGTTATACCGCTCCTTTCAAAGTATCTTTCTGCCTCGCAGTTAAGTTTGAGAAAGAAAGTAGCTTTAACACCAAAATCATGTGGTGCCAATTGTCAGTGCTGATAGTATTCCAGAGGGACCCAGAATGGTGATGTAGCCTACTGCATTTAAATGACTACAAATTGGGTTTTCTGGATGTGCTAATTAGTGCTTCCTGCTGTTAAGAATATAATTAACACTAGCACAACTCACAATGTCCAAAAGTGAACAAAACCAAGACACTTCTGGACATCATGTACCAGCTGCAGTGATCCTAGTAGTAGTGGCCTTATCAGACATGTCTGTGTTTAAAACAGTGGTAAGTTTAGTTTAGAGTATGTCCGTTATTTTCTTGCTGTACAAAGCAGACAAGTAAAGTAACTTGCTAGTTTCACAATCTCAATTAAGAATTCAAGAAAGTTGAGACATTGTGACAAAAATGTGATTCTGAGACTTTTGTGTTACTGTTGAGGACAAAAATATGCACTTTTAATTAAGTTACAGATTTGCAAGCCACTAGGTTAAGATTTACTTGTTTATAATTATGTATTTTAAGGCAAAATACATTTGTAATTTTTCATACGATTATTCCAACAAAACATGGATTATAAGACATTTTAGGGTTGTCCTCATCCTCAATGTTTGTGCCAACGCAACCAATAAAACCACAACACAATTTCCATATCACACCAATTATGTCCAAAGATAACACACACAAGAACTGATTCCGAGTTGTTCAAATTTGCCCTTGCGTGGCTGCCAGTGTTTTTGTATGCCATATTGAAGATAAGGCCGCTGTCATGATTGCAAATGTGTTTGCTCTGGGCTGTGTGTCACCACAGCAGACATCTTGGGAAGGTTTTTACCTGAACAGGAAGTGCCTCTGTCCCCCTGTCCCGTGTGCTCTTGTATTTTAATGAACATGCTGACAGTTGCATTAGCATGGTGTCACTGTACTAGCATGCTCGTGGCACATGGCTGCACAGCTGTCCCATACTGATAGCAAACACCACACTGTCTTAAAGGCCCACTGCGGGCGGTACAACAGAGAATACACTTTATTTACACTGGATTATGTAAATTTTGGCAGGTCATTGATGAATTTATGACACCAAATGTAGAAGTATGCTACATGAACCATCAGAACCACTGAAATTCCTATATTACATTTTCTCTGCGGTGGGGGAATTGGAGCACTCGATGGCAACTTACACTGTTTCTACTGCGAGACAGAGACAGACTTTTGAGTTGAATTATTATAATATAAGTTGATTGCTACAACATGAATCTTTAATCATCTAATTTAATTCAATTAAATCATGAAAAGCAAATTAAATAGTAAACACGAAAGTAAAATTCAGTGAGCACAATTTCCACTCTAATTTCCTGTTTTCCTGAATGCATTTCCTCTGATATGGAGCACACGCCTCTGTCCACGGTGCTGAAACTGAAACTGTCAACACCCAGCCATTCCTATATTAGATTTTATGTGGTGGGGGAATTAAAGCACTGGATGGCAACCTACAAAAACCAAGGACTTTTCTTCCGGGAGACAAGAGGGCTTTCCACCTCCGTCGCTCAAAAAATATTCAATTAATTACTTTATAATAACTACACTTTAAATAGCCTCAATCAAGCATGAAGAAAGTATTCATAATGAACCACTAGGCCTAGTTTATTAAGAATGATTAAAGCTTATTTAATGAAAGGGTTAGGAGTGACAGTTAGGATATTAATTAAGTAGCTACTAAGCCTGAATTATTCTAATTAAACATTTTTTTCATATGACGTAAGTATTTCTTTATGCTTTAATAAGGTTAACTAAGATGCAGTTATTATAAAATGTGTCCAAAAATACTTCTAGTTATTCCCGTTGTGCATGACTCTACCTACAGCACTAGCATCCATGCAAAATTCTGTACTAAATATATAGAATTTTTATGTTCCAGCGCGTTTTGGCTGCATATCAATAATACTCATGCATTGACGTCATTTGAGGCTAGCTATTTCTTATATGACACTCACGGCCTGTACCTATTTCTGCTTTGTAGCGCAGGTGAAGAGGTAAAACAGACTTCATTTAATTGAGTTCCCCTGAGTGCAGAGACGATGTTCAGCCATCACTCTACTGCATACTGTATATGGGCTGCTATTTTTACATGCACATACACTGAAGGACTGCTCTTTAATAGGCTCCCCTGGGTTAGGATGTTATTGTTGATTTTATGCAATAGACAAAAGGATGTACATTATATAATTCCCTTTGCAACTCATACATAGACATACAATAGCTACAATATATGCATTAATGTACTATATCTCATATCTCATATCTCATGACTGCCTCGGTGTAGAATAAATACATGTAACAAGTTATTAGCCATGATTATATTGCTTTTTTTTGTGTTAAATTGATTAATAAAGTGCTAAACTCTCTAAATACCAATTGTAAACATTTAATTTTGCATTGGTAAAAAAAAGTTTGTCAGTGCTTGATGCCTGATTTTTATGCATATAAAAAAAATGTAGGTGAAAAGCTTCAAAGTTGATCTTGCATCATACACCGTCCAAACAGATGTACGTTTCACTGTTTCACTGGGTATGAGGAAATGAACGATGAAGTCCTCTTGAAATGATCAGCATGAGACATAAAATGTGCACAAACAAATCAAATCAAAACAACTGCATAGACATAAATATTATTGTGTGAGTCAATACAGGCATCTTTGGATGGAACAATGTTGATGCCATTATTAACATTGTACATTCTGTTGTTGTATTTATTTGCATTTAGTTGTGCATCCATGAGTTAACTTGTGCATATGCTTAAATAGATGGGGATGAGGTTGTTCAAGATGTTGCAGACTGTCAGATAAAAGCTTTAAAACAAGACCCAGTGGTTCCCATTCACTATTTCCTGGAGCTTGTTTTTGTAAATACTTCACTCAAGTGGTCCTCTATTCTGTTCATAGGCTAGTTTGTTTTTATTCATTGGTGTGCTCTTGAAAGTAGGTCAGCTCTCTGGCCACTAATGCTATAACTTGAAATTTACTTTCAAGTACCTTGCATGCCAAAAAGCATTCTTGTTTCTGTGTACTTAGCTCACTAGACAGCAATTTAATGTTTTGGTTGAGTCAAATGTAAGTTTTGCTACAGCATTAATCTTGAATCATCTAATTACATTAAATTAAATAGTAAATGCAAAAGTAAAGTTCAATCAGCACAATTTCCAGTACTGTTCTCTTGGCCCGAATATATTTCTCCTGATATGGAGTGCATGTCTCTGTCCATGGTGCTGAAACTGAAACCATCAACACCCAACCATTTTAAAGATACTTATTATTCGCATATAATTCTTCAGCCAACAGATGCTCTTGTGCACATACTGTCCCTGCCTTCCGCTCTTTGTCATCTTCTTCTATCTTTACTTAACAAATCACCCTTTCTTATCTCTGTGGTCTTGACTAATGCACAATTTCCTTCACTTCATTAGTGAGTAATATTTTTCAGCGTCTCCCTTGACCTTGTCCAATTTGCATATCCCTCAGCCTGATGGACATTCCTTAGTTACTGTTACACACATCTGGGGGGCTATAAAACTCTGCTTGCACCGCCTACAGCCATGTCATTAAGACTCATCCTCCTCAAAGACCTCAGTTTTGGCTTGGTGATAAAAAATGACTTTTTAAAAAAGCCAACGGCAAGGTTTTACACCTGGTTCAGTCTCTGAACAGAGAAACACAGCATTTGTATGATATTTTGAAGGAACAATATCACTGCTACTTTGGAAATTGGAACAGTTAACAAAAATATGAATATCATTTGTTATTAGATTTATACTGGGAGTTTAAGCTTAATAATGCTAATGTATATGTACCCTTTTTTAAACAAGGTATATCAACATCTTAAAACAACAACAACCAAATAAAATAGACCAATAAACTGCAACTACTCAGTGAAGACCTCCGCCAAGGCTTTGGTACATTCACAGCAAAGATCCTGAACAGACCTGGATTCAGAGGTGAGCGCTCTTTCCTCTCCCTTACAGTGGTAAAGAATCAACTTCTTGTTTTTCAGTTGGAATGTATTTCCCCAAACTCTGTATGTGTGCATTTATTTAAACATCTATATGTGCTTGGCACATTAACTGAAAACTTTACTGAATGTGTTCTCTCTGGCACTGTTGTTTACGTTTCAGTGCTGCAGCAGATGTGTGAATAATTACCCATATTGACACATGGTTTAGAGCAAAGCACAATCTTACTGTATTTTTGATGTGTGGTTTGGCCTCTTGAATCAGAGCCACAGGCCTCTTCACCTCAGTGTCAGAGTTACTGGAGTTAACAATGAGTTGTGTCTTCATTTTGAGCTATTCCCATTGTGTGCATGCATACTCTCAAAGCTCATTATCTAAATGCTGTATACACAATGCCCAGATAAAGGCACGGTAAAAACATCATCCTTTTGGGAGTTTATTATAATCAGGTCAATGGAGCCTTAAAGAGAGATTTGACGGACAGCTGCCAATGAAAATGTGAAGAGGGTAAAGGGGAAATACAAGAACATCAGAATATTCTGCACAGTAATGTTAAAATGGATACAGGGCACATGGCAGCCAATTAAAGTGCATTCTTCTTTCAAAATAAATGATCTTTTTTAATATACCATCACAACAATGCAGTTAGACTCTCTCTTTGACCTATCTCCACCCCAGTTGGAAAAAGTGTATCTCTGATCCATCCTGTACTCCCAACTACTACTTTTACAGTAACACTAAACCGCTGACCCATCATTACCAATACCTCCCTGTATTTATACTGCTTTCAATGATGCACAGTGTATGTTTTACCATAAAGTATCACTGGACTAGATCTTAGATATCTTTGTCACGTCAGCTGTGTGTGTGAAAACTAACTGTGATGTTAGTCATGTTGAGGTGCACAGGGGAAATGTCCTTGCATGATGCCGGAGCATGTCTGTGCCGCTGCCCATTTGCTGTTTGGCTTTGAAAATGAAAGGGTATTACACAAGTTAAACAGAAGGTGTTTGCTTGTGGCCGGACACAGGGACCCTTTTTGGCCCATCTTAACGGCAATCTTTAATAAATATTTATAGAGGGCATCAGGGCATATTAAAAAACATGACATGCTAAGATCACTTTATTCCCAGGGAGATAGAGGTCAGTTTGGAGCTGGCACCGCGGAAGGGGCAGAGTAGAGGCTCATTTGTTTGGCAAACGTGGACAGCAGATGACTTTGGCAAGGACGAGTTTGACTGAGGTTTGCTACAAAGAGAAAGGGTACAGCTCAATCAGGGAAGTGATTATTGGTTATCAGCTGTAAATAAGAACATCAGGGTGTATTTCAAAGGCCAATACAGAGGGACACACATAGAGGAAAATAATGAGACCAAGGCATTTGCATAGAAGTGCAGAGCAGTTCTAATACATGGATGGATGTGTATTTAATGAAACCAACTCCCCAACTGTCTTAGTCTTAGACTATCCTATAATCTGAGGGATTTCCTTCACAACATTTGAAAATTATTAATAGAAAGCCAGCACAGGCAGCACAAATGTCATATTTTGTTAATTTTTAAAAATGTGAATTGTGTAATGGTTTTAAATCAGGTATGAGAGACTGTGGTCTGAATATAAATTACTCTGACTACTATCTTTTGTGAAATAAACTTGACCCACAATGCCCACAATGTTACAGAAATTAATGACAATGTACTAAATATTTGGTTTGTTATTAATTATTTAGTATGACGTCTTGTGGCAAGTAGTGTAGTGTTGTATTGCCAGAAAAAGGCATCCATCAAATGAAGGTTTGTATATTTGTTACTTAAAGAAACGTGAACTCAATTTTAAACCATGAGTGAGAATACACATACCCCCTTCTCTCACTCCGATTGTAAATCATGACAGACTGCATCAAAATGCATTTAAAATCAAACGGTAAAAACATTTTTTTTCCATATTTAGTTTTCTTCACAATGACTTATTTTACCATACTGTAGGAATAAAGGATATTTTCCTAAACTTGAAGAATTCAAAATTAGATAGAGGCTCTTAAATACATGGATAGTGCTTCTAACCTTGATATGTTTTAAAAGGATTTACCCCACAGCAAAATGATAATGGTCTTATCAAATGTCTAGACTCTGACTCAGCAACATTCACCTACACTTTTGTGAAATGGAAGATACTGTTTTTGGCTGTCAATACTAATCTGCAAGTTTGTATATCTTGCAAAGTTGATGATAACTTAGTGCAGAACAGGTCTCGAGACACTGTGAGGAAAGTTAATGTTTCGGTTGGCATTTGGCAGAAAAATTGGTCTAATGTCTTTAGCAGTGACACTGCCTGTATGCCAATGCTCTATTAGGCCAGGTCTGGACATCTGTCCCACACACAAACAAACAAAAGTTTATCTGACACAGCAGCTTTCTCCTCTCTTCTTCTGGACTGCATTAACCAGAGCACAGCTCCCATGTCGGTCTGCAGCTGTAATGAGTCACTAAATGTGCCGAGGCGAGCGGAGCGTGGCTTTAATGATGTGCATGATTCAGAGTTTCCTCTCATAGGCTTTCCATCAGCAGACTGGCTCCTATTAGGCAAAAATGTTCCACTGTACCTCATTTTGTCCTTTCTGCAAACAGGACTCTTCTGCCGCCATGGAAATTGGCCCGGCAATAAGCCTACATTTATTTCTTTAACACAATCTAAACTCACATAAATAGGCTGCACATTGTCAGCAGATGCACAAAGATATTAGTTTGTAAAATATAATGGTGTTCTGGACTCAGCGGATAATACGCGCAATGTACCCAGTAAACTTTTTATGCTTACAGCATTTGGATTATTATGGAGAAGAGATTTTATTTTTTAAGTTGTTCACATCCAAGATGACAAGGAGCTAGGTGAAGTTGCTCCGAGCTAGACTCTGCCTAGAACTAAACCACTAATCTATAGAACTGTTGATGGCAAACTCAAAGTGGAGGATGTTTTCTCAACTTCCCAACAGTCAACATAAGGAGGATGTGTCACAATGAGCTTGTGGTACTTGCTTCAACCATTTCAACTCTCAATTGATTGAAGCCTCTAGAAATGTTTTGTTTATCTGAGTCCTAACACAAAGCAGTGCTACATTGTGTTTAAAAGCAATCAGAAAGTTGTTGAAAAGTCCTAAACGAGTATGGAAATGACATACCACTTCTTGTGTCCCACTTCCTGGATGAGTTGCCCTCGATCACATTCAATGGCATTGATGTTTCTAACCTTCTCTCCAAGGTGGAGCATTTGCACAATGAAAGCTGTGCTCTGAAGCAGTCTGTCAATCACAAGCTTATAGTGACAAGGATTTATGCACTGTCACCTCCACCATTGATCTCAGGGTTGCAGCGATGGAACGGCATATGCTGGGTGGGAAATGGATCGGTGTGGATACATCTGCAGCAAGGATTCCCGCTGCCCCTCGTAATGTCACTGATAAAGATGAGGAGGAGACTCCCAGAGAGTCGAATGTGTCAGCCGGCTTACTGGGTTCCACTGCAGACCTTGGCAATGATGTGATCCAGGAGCTGTAGAACTATGTCATTGTTGGAGAGAGTGAAAAGGCTACCGGTGAATAGTTCAGAAGGCACTTTTACCAAGTTAGCTTGGTTGTTAAAGCAGGTAGCCACATCAGGGCAGACAGTCCAAAATGTGCAGCAACAAGCATGAGCTTAAAAGACCTATTGGCACTGGTGCACAAAGTAGCATTAAAGCAGTGATAACTACGCTCATTAATGTCTTTGGCACAGAGTTTCTGCCGATCTT
Organism: Periophthalmus magnuspinnatus; assembly: GCF_009829125.3. Lineage (NCBI taxonomy): Eukaryota > Metazoa > Chordata > Actinopteri > Gobiiformes > Gobiidae > Periophthalmus > Periophthalmus magnuspinnatus. The sequence continues at coordinate 29,611,105 of NC_047139.1, read as the reverse complement.
GATGTTGAGACTCTTATGGTCTATCTTGGAGAGAAAGTTGGCCGTGAAGGTATTTTATTTATTTATTTAATCTATTTATTTATTTAAAAGAGACAATGCACATGAATAAACACCAGTAAAAAAATACACGTGTAAATGTGCTGAAGTTAGCTGAACAGCTAATTTTCATTCGCAGTCCCTCAACATCTAAAACAGGACAAGAGACAGGACAACACAACACATTACTATTGGGAACACTCGGTGTAGCTCTTTAAACCTCCTGAGACCCGACCTCTTGCAGGACATGCTTTATTCATTTCTCTTTGTTATTTGCGCTGATTGGGACCTGATAAGTCTAAATGCAAAGAATTATCTTTTTACATTATGTAGTTTCTGAGAAAAAAACATTATAAATCATCAGCAACATTTGTCCTGAATGTAAAAACAAAATGAGGAACAACAATTGTGCCTCTTGGAACAATGTGTCTCATGTGAAGAGCTGCTGACTTGAGCAGGAAAAAAAAAAACATTCTAAACTGTTAAAAATTTTATATATATATATATATATATATATATATATATATATATATATATATAATATATATATATATATTATATATATATATAAAATTTTTAACAGTTTAGAATGTTTTTTTTTTCTTCCTGCTCAAGTCAGCAGCTCTTCACATGAGACACATTGTTCCAAGAGGCACAATTGTTGTTCCTCATTTTGTTTTTACATTCAGGACAAATGTTGCTGATGATTTATAATGTTTTTTTCTCAGAAACTACATAATGTAAAAAGATAATTCTTTGCATTTAGACTTATCAGGTCCCAATCAGCGCAAATAACAAAGAGAAATGAATAAAGCATGTCCTGCAAGAGGTCGGGTCTCAGGAGGTTTAAAGAGCTACACCGAGTGTTCCCAATAGTAATGTGTTGTGTTGTCCTGTCTCTTGTCCTGTTTTAGATGTTGAGGGACTGCGAATGAAAATTAGCTGTTCAGCTAACTTCAGCACATTTACACGTGTATTTTTTACTGGTGTTTATTCATGTGCATTGTCTCTTTTAAATAAATAAATAGATTAAATAAATAAATAAAATACCTTCACGGCCAACTTTCTCTCCAAGATAGACCATAAGAGTCTCAACATCAAGATCCGGCAGAAACTCTGTGCCAAAGACATTAATGAGCGTAGTTATCACTGCTTTAATGCTACTTTGTGCACCAGTGCCAATAGGTCTTTTAAGCTCATGCTTGTTGCTGCACATTTTGGACTGTCTGCCCTGATGTGGCTACCTGCTTTAACAACCAAGCTAACTTGGTAAAAGTGCCTTCTGAACTATTCACCGGTAGCCTTTTCACTCTCTCCAACAATGACATAGTTCTACAGCTCCTGGATCACATCATTGCCAAGGTCTGCAGTGGAACCCAGTAAGCCGGCTGACACATTCGACTCTCTGGGAGTCTCCTCCTCATCTTTATCAGTGACATTACGAGGGGCAGCGGGAATCCTTGCTGCAGATGTATCCACACCGATCCATTTCCCACCCAGCATATGCCGTTCCATTGCTGCAACCCTGAGATCAATGGTGGAGGTGACAGTGCATAAATCCTTGTCACTATAAGCTTGTGATTTGACAGACTGCTTCAGAGCACAGCTTTCATTGTGCAAATGCTCCACCTTGGAGAGAAGGTTAGAAACATCAATGCCATTGAATGTGATCGAGGGCAACTCATCCAGGAAGTGGGACACAAGAAGTGGTATGTCATTTCCATACTCGTTTAGGACTTTTCAACAACTTTCTGATTGCTTTTAAACACAATGTAGCACTGCTTTGTGTTAGGACTCAGATTAAACAAAAAATTTCTAGAGGCTTCAATCAATTGAGAGTCGAAATGGTTGAAGCAAGTACCACAAGCTCATTGTGACACATCCTCCTTATGTTGACTGTTGGGAAGTTGAGAAACATCCTCCACTTTGAGTTTGCCATCAACAGTTCTATAGATTAGTGGTTTAGTTCTAGGCAGAGTCTAGCTCGGAGCAACTTCACCTAGCTCCTTGTCATCTTGGATGTGAACAACTTAAAAAATAAAATCTCTTCTCCATAATAATCCAAATGCTGTAAGCATAAAAAGTTTACTGGGTACATTGCGCGTATTATCCGCTGAGTCCAGAACACCATTATATTTTACAAACTAATATCTTTGTGCATCTGCTGACAATGTGCAGCCTATTTATGTGAGTTTAGATTGTGTTAAAGAAATAAATGTAGGCTTATTGCCGGGCCAATTTCCATGGCGGCAGAAGAGTCCTGTTTGCAGAAAGGACAAAATGAGGTACAGTGGAACATTTTTGCCTAATAGGAGCCAGTCTGCTGATGGAAAGCCTATGAGAGGAAACTCTGAATCATGCACATCATTAAAGCCACGCTCCGCTCGCCTCGGCACATTTAGTGACTCATTACAGCTGCAGACCGACATGGAGCTGTGCTCTGGTTAATTGCAGTCCCAGAAGAAGAGAGGAGAAAGCTGCTGTGTCAGATAAACTTTTGTTTGTTTGTGTGTGGGACAGATGTCCAGACCTGGCCTAATAGAGCATTGGCATACAGGCAGTGTCACTGCTAAAGACATTAGACCAATTTTTCTGCCAAATGCCAACCGAAACATTAACTTTCCTCACAGTGTCTCGAGACCTGTTCTGCACTAAGTTATCATCAACTTTGCAAGATATACAAACTTGCAGATTAGTATTGACAGCCAAAAACAGTATCTTCCATTTCACAAAAGTGTAGGTGAATGTTGCTGAGTCAGAGTCTAGACATTTGATAAGACCATTATCATTTTGCTGTGGGGTAAATCCTTTTAAAACATATCAAGGTAGAAGCACTATCCATGTATTTAAGAGCCTCTATCTAATTTTGAATTCTTCAAGTTTAGGAAAATATCCTTTATTCCTACAGTATGGTAAAATAAGTCATTTGTGAAGAAAACTAAATATGGAAAAAAATGTTTTTACCGTTTGATTTTAAAATGCATTTTGATGCAGTCTGTCATGATTTACAATCGGAGTGAGAGAAGGGGGTATGTGTATTCTCACTCATGGTTTAAAATTGAGTTCACGTTTCTTTAAGTAACAAATATACAAACCTTCATTTGATGGATGCCTTTTTCTGGCAATACAACACTACACTACTTGCCACAAGACGTCATACTAAATAATTAATAACAAACCAAATATTTAGTACATTGTCATTAATTTCTGTAACATTGTGGGCATTGTGGGTCAAGTTTATTTTCATAAAAGATAGTAGTCAGAGTAATTTATATTCAGACCACAGTCTCTCTATACCTGATTTAAAACCATTACACAATTCACATTTTTAAAAATTAACAAAATATGACATTTGTGCTGCCTGTGCTGGCTTTCTATTAATAATTTTCAAATGTTGTGAAGGAAATCCCTCAGATTATAGGATAGTCTAAGACTAAGACAGTTGGGGAGTTGGTTTCATTAAATACACATCCATCCATGTATTAGAACTGCTCTGCACTTCTATGCAAATGCCTTGGTCTCATTATTTTCCTCTATGTGTGTCCCTCTGTATTGGCCTTTGAAATACACCCTGATGTTCTTATTTACAGCTGATAACCAATAATCACTTCCCTGATTGAGCTGTACCCTTTCTCTTTGTAGCAAACCTCAGTCAAACTCGTCCTTGCCAAAGTCATCTGCTGTCCACGTTTGCCAAACAAATGAGCCTCTACTCTGCCCCTTCCGCGGTGCCAGCTCCAAACTGACCTCTATCTCCCTGGGAATAAAGTGATCTTAGCATGTCATGTTTTTTAATATGCCCTGATGCCCTCTATAAATATTTATTAAAGATGTGCCGTTAAGATGGGCCAAAAAGGGTCCCTGTGTCCGGCCACAAGCAAACACCTTCTGTTTAACTTGTGTAATACCCTTTCATTTTCAAAGCCAAACAGCAAATGTGGCAGCGGCACAGACATGCTCCGGCATCATGCAAGGACATTTCCCCTGTGCACCTCAACATGACTAACATCACAGTTAGTTTTCAACACACAACAGCTGACGTGACAAAGATATCTAAGATCTAGTCCAGTGATACTTTATGGTAAAACATACACTGTGCATCATTGAAAGCAGTATAAATACAGGGAGGTATTGGTAATGATGGGTCAGCGGTTTAGTGTTACTGTAAAAGTAGTAGTTGGGAGTACAGGATGGATCAGAGATACACTTTTTCCAACTGGGGTGGAGATAGGTCAAAGAGAGAGTCTAACTGCACTTGTTGTGATGGTATATTAAAAAAAGATCATTTATTTTGAAAGAAGAATGCACTTTAATTGGCTGCCATGTGCCCTGTATCCATTTTAACATTACTGTGCAGAATATTCTGATGTTCTTGTATCTCCCCTTTACCCTCTTCACATTTTCATTTGGCAGCTGTCCGTCAAATCTCTCTTTAAGGCTCCATTGACCTGATTATAATAAACTCCCAAAAGGATGATGTTTTTACCGTGCCTTTATCTGGGCATTGTGTATACAGCATTTATGATAATGAGCTTTGAGAGTATGCATGCACACAATGGGAATAGCTCAAAATGAAGACACAACTCATTGTTAACTCCAGTAACTCTGACACTGAGGTGAAGAGGCCTGTGGCTCTGATTCAAGAGGCCAAACCACACATCAAAAATACAGTAAGATTGTGCTTTGCTCTAAACCATGTGTCAATATGGGTAATTATTCACACATCTGCTGCAGCACTGAAACGTAAACAACAGTGCCAGAGAGAACACATTCAGTAAAGTTTTCAGTTAATGTGCCAAGCACATATAGATGTTTAAATAAATGCACACATACAGAGTTTGGGGAAATACATTCCAACTGAATAAACAAGAAGTTGATTCTTTACCACTGTAAGGGAGAGGAAAGAGCGCTCACCTCTGAATCCAGGTCTGTTCAGGATCTTTGCTGTGAATGTACCAAAGCCTTGGCGGAGGTCTTCACTGAGTAGTTGCAGTTTTATTGGTCTATTTTATTTGGTTGTTGTTGTTTTAAGATGTTGATATACCTTGTTTAAAAAAGGGTACATATACATTAGCATTATTAAGCTTAAACTCCCAGTATAAATCTAATAACAAATGATATTCATATTTTTGTTAACTGTTCCAATTTCCAAAGTAGCAGTGATATTGTTCCTTCAAAAATATCATACAAATGCTGTGTTTCTCTGTTCAGAGACTGAACCAGGTGTAAAACCTTGCCGTTGGCTTTTTTAAAAAGTCATTTTTTATCACCAAGCCAAAACTGAGGTCTTTGAGGAGGATGAGTCTTAATGACATGGCTGTAGGCGGTGCAAGCAGAGTTTTATAGCCCCCCAGATGTGTGTAACAGTAACTAAGGAATGTCCATCAGGCTGAGGGATATGCAAATTGGACAAGGTCAAGGGAGATGCTGAAAAATATTACTCACTAATGAAGTGAAGGAAATTGTGCATTAGTCAAGACCACAGAGATAAGAAAGGGTGATTTGTTAAGTAAAGATAGAAGTAAGATGACAAAGAGCGGAAGGCAGGGACAGTATGTGCACAAGAGCATCTGTTGGCTGAAGAATATTATATGCAAATAATAAGTATCTTTAAAATGGTTGGGTGTTGATGGTTTCAGTTTCAGCACCATGGACAGAGACATGCACTCCATATCAGGAGAAATATATTCGGGCCAAGAGAACAGTACTGGAAATTGTGCTGATTGAACTTTACTTTTGCATTTACTATTTAATTTAATGTAATTAGATGATTCAAGATTAATGCTGTAGCAATAAACTTACATTTGACTCAACCAAAACATTAAATTGCTGTCTAGTGAGCTAAGTACACAGAAACAAGAATGCTTTTTGGCATGCAGGGTACTTGAAAGTAAATTTCAAGGTTATAGCATTAGTGGCCAGAGAGCTGACCTACTTTCAAGAGCACACCAATGAATAAAAACAAACTAGCCTATGAACAGAATAGAGGACCACTTGAGTGAAGTATTTACAAAAACAAGCTCCAGGAAATAGTGAATGGGAACCACTGGGTCTTGTTTTAAAGCTTTTATCTGACAGTCTGCAACATCTTGAACAACCTCATCCCCATCTATTTAAGCATATGCACAAGTTAACTCATGGATGCACAACTAAATGCAAATAAATACAACAACAGAATGTACAATGTTAATAATGGCATCAACATTGTTCCATCCAAAAGATGCCTGTATTGACCCACACAATAATATTTATGTCTATGCAGTTGTTTTGATTTGATTTGTTTGTGCACATTTTATGTCTCATGCCTGATCATTTCAAGAGGACTTCATCGTTCATTTCCTCATACCCAGTGAAACAGTGAAACGTACATCTGTTTGGACGGTGTATGATGCAAGATCAACTTTGAAGCTTTTCACCTACATTTTTTTTATATGCATAAAAATCAGGCATCAAGCACTGACAAACTTTTTTTTACCAATGCAAAATTAAATGTTTACAATTGGTATTTAGAGAGTTTAGCACTTTATTAATCAATTTAACACAAAAAAGCAACATAATCATGGCTAATAACTTGTTACATGTATTTATTCTACACCGAGGCAGTCATGAGATATGAGATATGAGATATAGTACATTAATGCATATATTGTAGCTATTGTATGTCTATGTATGAGTTGCAAAGGGAATTATATAATGTACATCCTTTTGTCTATTGCATAAAATCAACAATAACATCCTAACCCAGGGGAGCCTATTAAAGAGCAGTCCTTCAGTGTATGTGCATGTAAAAATAGCAGCCCATATACAGTATGCAGTAGAGTGATGGCTGAACATCGTCTCTGCACTCAGGGGAACTCAATTAAAATGAAGTCTGTTTTACCTCTTCACCTGCGCTACAAAGCAGAAATAGGTACAGGCCGTGAGTGTCATATAAGAAATAGCTAGCCTCAAATGACGTCAATGCATGAGTATTATTGATATGCAGCCAAAACGCGCTGGAACATAAAAATTCTATATATTTAGTACAGAATTTTGCATGGATGCTAGTGCTGTAGGTAGAGTCATGCACAACGGGAATAACTAGAAGTATTTTTGGACACATTTTATAATAACTGCATCTTAGTTAACCTTATTAAAGCATAAAGAAATACTTACGTCATATGAAAAAAATGTTTAATTAGAATAATTCAGGCTAGCTACTTACTACTAGTAGCTACTTAATTAATATCCTAACTGTCACTCCTAACCCTTTCATTAAATAAGCTTTAATCATTCTTAATAAACTAGGCCTAGTGGTTCATTATGAATACTTTCTTCATGCTTGATTGAGGCTATTTAAAGTGTAGTTATTATAAAGTAATTAATTGAATATTTTTTGAGCGACGGAGGTGGAAAGCCCTCTTGTCTCCCGGAAGAAAAGTCCTTGGTTTTTGTAGGTTGCCATCCAGTGCTTTAATTCCCCCACCACATAAAATCTAATATAGGAATGGCTGGGTGTTGACAGTTTCAGTTTCAGCACCGTGGACAGAGGCGTGTGCTCCATATCAGAGGAAATGCATTCAGGAAAACAGGAAATTAGAGTGGAAATTGTGCTCACTGAATTTTACTTTCGTGTTTACTATTTAATTTGCTTTTCATGATTTAATTGAATTAAATTAGATGATTAAAGATTCATGTTGTAGCAATCAACTTATATTATAATAATTCAACTCAAAAGTCTGTCTCTGTCTCGCAGTAGAAACAGTGTAAGTTGCCATCGAGTGCTCCAATTCCCCCACCGCAGAAAATGTAATATAGGAATTTCAGTGGTTCTGATGGTTCATGTAGCATACTTCTACATTTGGTGTCATAAATTCATCAATGACCTGCCAAAATTTACATAATCCAGTGTAAATAAAGTGTATTCTCTGTTGTACCGCCCGCAGTGGGCCTTTAAGACAGTGTGGTGTTTGCTATCAGTATGGGACAGCTGTGCAGCCATGTGCCACGAGCATGCTAGTACAGTGACACCATGCTAATGCAACTGTCAGCATGTTCATTAAAATACAAGAGCACACGGGACAGGGGGACAGAGGCACTTCCTGTTCAGGTAAAAACCTTCCCAAGATGTCTGCTGTGGTGACACACAGCCCAGAGCAAACACATTTACAATCATGACAGCGGCCTTATCTTCAATATGGCATACAAAAACACTGGCAGCCACGCAAGGGCAAATTTGAACAACTCGGAATCAGTTCTTGTGTGTGTTATCTTTGGACATAATTGGTGTGATATGGAAATTGTGTTGTGGTTTTATTGGTTGCGTTGGCACAAACATTGAGGATGAGGACAACCCTAAAATGTCTTATAATCCATGTTTTGTTGGAATAATCGTATGAAAAATTACAAATGTATTTTGCCTTAAAATACATAATTATAAACAAGTAAATCTTAACCTAGTGGCTTGCAAATCTGTTAACTTAATTAAAAGTGCATATTTTTGTCCTCAACAGTAACACAAAAAGTCTCAGAATCACATTTTTGTCACAATGTCTCAACTTTCTTGAATTTCTTAATTGAGATTGTGAAACTAGCAAGTTACTTTACTTGTCTGCTTTGTACAGCAAGAAAATAACGGACATACTCTAAACTAAACTTACCACTGTTTTAAACACAGACATGTCTGATAAGGCCACTACTACTAGGATCACTGCAGCTGGTACATGATGTCCAGAAGTGTCTTGGTTTTGTTCACTTTTGGACATTGTGAGTTGTGCTAGTGTTAATTATATTCTTAACAGCAGGAAGCACTAATTAGCACATCCAGAAAACCCAATTTGTAGTCATTTAAATGCAGTAGGCTACATCACCATTCTGGGTCCCTCTGGAATACTATCAGCGCTGACAATTGGCACCACATGATTTTGGTGTTAAAGCTACTTTCTTTCTCAAACTTAACTGCGAGGCAGAAAGATACTTTGAAAGGAGCGGTATAACAATCAAGAGAAGGGGAAAATCAGTAGGGTAACATAAGTATTTTACTACCCCTGAACCAACAATCAATAAAACTGATATTGCGGAAGAAATGTTAAACCCCCATCGCGTAAAGTGAAAAATAGACATGCATGGCTACCTGCTTGTCCCTATGGAAATGTTGTTCCTTTGGCTAAAATATTACATAGTATGGCAAAAAACATATCTATCTCATTGAAGAATGCTCCAAAGTATGGTTTTAAGTTTCTATCTCCATGGAACATTCTATCTCATTGAAATGGAGGTGATGCACTACCTTCTTGCTTTAATCTTACGACTCTGTTTGTAATTTACTCTCTCAACCCCACAAGCGAAAAACAGATACCTTGCTAGAAGGCATATAATTCTTGTTTTTGAACTTTTTCTGTAAGTTTGCAATTTTTGGTTTGTGTGTTTTGATTTCCAAGTACCAAGACATCATTATTCAATTATATTATGATCATTCTGTCAAATGTGAAATTTACGGATGCCATTAAAGTACATGAAAGTTTTCCTTCATCTATATTAGCTCCCATATTCCTGTCGCTGATACACTTGAGGACATTATTAGTTAATTTGGAGATAGAGGCTCAGAGCAGCCAGCAGGACTCCACTCTCTGCTCTCACCCTGCAGCCTCCAGTGGCATTACCAAGTCTGCAATCTAATCACTGGCCAGTGTTGTAATGTGGTCCACAGCCCGCCCCAGGAAACTCCTGGGCATACAAGCAATTAATTAACTTAATTGGCTGGTTAACTTAATTGATTACCTTGTTATTTTGCTTGCCTCGATATAGCTCTGCTCATTGTGCAATGAGATAATATAGACATAATGTGTGTATTAGGCCATAGGCGATATCCAGGTATCTTCTTCCTCTCTCTCTCGGCTCTCTCTGAAAGTGTCCTCTGCTCTGAGTGAGTAATTGTTGTCAAATTATCATCCCATTATCACAAGCATAATTAGCTTTATTTATTAGCCATTAGTTGAATACGTTCCATCTAGCACCAAAAGGATAAGCAGGGCATGAGTGTGTCTGAGTGCCACTGCAATGTCACGCAGATAAAGGCAGCAGAGGGGAATAAATTATGACACTCATCATCCAATCAGCCGCTCCCTTTGTCTGCAAAATGTAAGTGTGGCCCAGACGCATCTTATCTTAAACTCAAGTGTTGCTGTTTTAGAGCATAAGCAGGAGTCTAAGTACACACTCACAAGCATTATATGGTTGGATGAGACTGAAAAGATGTCTGGCATATACAAAACATTCTAAATAAAAACAATAAAGCATTGCTCTCTGCACTTTTCCAGATGCTTATTCGCCAATAATTGTGCTCATTATTCATTCACTCACAGCACATTGTGCTTTTGGTATTACCACAACTGCCCTGGGTTAGACTTAAGCAAGCAGGGCTGCTGATCTGCAGCATTGGACTCTCTGACCAACACCAGTGCCACCACTCATTCACACACTGTATGAGTGTCTTCCCACAAGGACACAACAGCAGTAGTGGTACAAACTGGGATTGAATCACTGGCATTTGGGTTGATGGATGAAATAAGAGTGTCTGATAACTATTTTTTGCGTTGTCATTATGATGGCCAGTGGTATCATCAGCTATTCACATGTGAATTTCAAAAAACGAATATGTACATATGCTCTGTGTTGTGACTTTGATTGTGATTTGTCTTTGTCTATTCAATGTTTGTGTATGGCACTTTGGCCAGCTGTGAAAATTTCAAAGCGCTAACATAAAGTAAATACATACAGGTATGTTCATTTGAGGACTGCCATTCTCACAGCGCGCTCCCTGTTAAAGTGAAGCCAGGAGTGTTTCACAGCTTGGTAGGCTCATGTTAGAGCTGGTCTGACTGACATCAACACTAAACCTCTTCTTATTGTGTCTCTTGTCCTGATATCTCCTTTAAGCGTATATACTCTTAGCTGTACTAAAGTTGTTAATGGCATAGCACCAATAATTATCACATCAAGAAGAATATATTTGTAGAACTTTACAGGCTCAAGTAGCCCATATATCCCTCCACCTACTGGTTGTGTGCAAAAATATTGAAATATTGATATATCGTATTGTTTCATTCAATGATACAGTATTGATACCGTGGGCTGCTGTCTCAATATATCACCAAGAGTTTTTTTTGTATATTTTACTAAATTATTCTATCACAGTGCTACATTTGTGTGGCTTGTTTAGAGAAACTTGTTTATGCAGAACATTTGACACTTGATGTTTGACTTTGATAATTAAAACAGAAATTTTGTATCACAGTTGTGGTTTAGTAAATATGTTGTGATTGTTCAGAGCCGTTAAACTGCACATGTCCCCATTACATGTAAATGTGGAGCTCATATATCACTGTATCGAGATGAGTATCGTATCGTGTCCTGTGTATCAAGGTTTGTATCGTGTCAGCAACTTCTCAATGATACCCAGCCCTAGTCATAAATTAATTCAAAATATGACGACAATAATAGATTTGTGAGATTAAGTGTGCTGCTCATATTTTCAGTGTGTACAGAGTGTAGTATTCCAGATTGACCTATGAAACTGTGAGAAGCACCTCTTCACCACTGCCATGGTAAAGGGCATAAGTAGGAAATGTTTAACTGTTACAGAAACATCCATTTAGACATTTGAATTTGCTAATTTGCTTATTTATTTAGAATGCAGGACCTGTGACCTCTGAAACAAGTCAAGATACACAGACACAGGTTAAGAAGGGGTTGGGTTCAGCCTGGAGGGTGATTTACTGCCAGCAGATAAACCTCCTCCTCCTCTTCTTCTTGTTCTTCTTGTCTACCGCGGCTTGGAGCTCCTCCACTATGACCTTTGTCTGCTGCAGCTGATCACCTGACTCCTTCAGAGACATCTGCAGCTCCTCACATCTGAGGAGGGCAGATGTCCTCTCCTCCTCGCTGTGGTTCAAAGCTGTGCTCAGCTCCTTGATGGTCTTCTGGTGGAGTGAGTTCTCCTCCACCATGGCCTTTTGGGTGGAGTGACATTGTTCCAGCACAACTGTAAAAGTCATCTTCTGTGAGTCCAAGTCCTTTTGGAGTATTTGAACTCTGTTGCGTCCAGTGTTCAGGCTCTCATCCAGCTTCTGTGACTTGTTCTGGGCTTCTTCAGCTGTTTGCCTCTGCTCAGTGAGAGCAGACTCCAGGGAGAGGACCTGTTTGTTCCAGGCCTCCTCAGCTGCCTGCCTCTCTGCTGCATGGGCAGACTCCAGGCTGAGAAGCTGCTTGTTCAGGACCTCTTTAGCAGCCTGCCGCTCTGTTGCAATGGTAGATTCAAGGGTGAGGACTTGTGCGTTCAGGGCCTCTTCAGCTGTTCGCCTCTGCTCAGTGAGGGCAGACTCCAGGATGGTGATTTTCCTCTGCAGAACCTGCTTCTCCTCCTGTTCCTTCTGGAGCTCCTGTTGGGTGCTGACCAGAAGCTTGTCCTTGCTCTGTGCCACCTCAGTGGTCTCATGTAGTGTGGACTCCAGAGCCCTTTTCTCTTCCTTATGCAGCTCTAGTTTCTGGGACATTTTCATCATGGTGGCTTTCTGTTTCCAGGAGAAGACCATGTGTCCTCCTGCTCAGGAGGTGTTTTTGGTTCAGGTCCAGGTGGGAAGTTGTCTCTGGTTTCAGATGTTGTCAGGTTACAGGTCTTGTAGTTAATGGAAAACAGTCTCTAAATGGTAACACCTGTTTTCACACAATTCAGTTTTGAAAAATAAACTAAATTTGTAATATTCCCCCTTTGACACATTTATATATGTGTATATATACATGTGTACATTGTGGCTTAGTTGTCTTCTGCTGCAAGAGAACACTTAAATTGCTGTTCTGAAAGAAAAATTTTGTGTAGCCCAAAACTGTTATTGGTTAGTTGTTAGTGTTGTTAGTGTGTGATTATTTCATAGGAACATGAAAAGAAAAAGAAGAGAAATTATGCAGCATCAGCATCTCCTGTAACAAAAAAAAACAAAAAAAAAAAAAACATTAACGAAATCGTAGGCACTTAGTTGTCAGGGATGGTCAAGTCAGTCAAGTCAGTTTGGATTTGTGATCACTACTAGCTTTGATTAGGCCTTCATTTTGTTTTTAAGAGAGCTCATTAAAATTTTTGGGGATTCGTGAAAGAATTCGGTTTCTTCTTTCCGATTACACTTGAGGAGGGTTTTTGGTTCCAGCTGGACTCTTCTCAGGACATGCATGTCATTAAATTCACTGCAATGATGAGGCAAAAATACAAAACAAATAAAACATCTACAAAAAGAAATATTTACATAAAAACAATTCAATCTAGAAATTGAGTGGATCTATTAAAACTGCATCTATTCATTTTCTTGGTGATTGTTTACAAAGGCTCAAATGTTAAATACATATTTTTCTGATAACGCACAATTTACCCCACACAGTTTGACTGATCAGGTCTAAGGACACACAAACGTACAGTTGACTTCTGGTGTCACACTCTGTACTTAACCTTTTTTTTTTCTTTCTTTTTTTTTTCTTTTTTCTTTTTTCTTCACACTTAACATTGTGAATGATTTAGAGCATAGTGTTGGCATTACATAAATTTACATTTGTCTGCATTTTGCAATTTAATAATATTTCCTTTCTTAGACCTGATGAAGGTGCACTGCTGAATTTACTCTCCCTCGTGAAAAAAAATTCAGCCGTCCTTGCGCTCAACTACACAGGGACTTTCACTCTTTTGCCTTTTACCAGTTAGTAGCCCTAGATAGGAGTTTCACCTAGTGACTATTCGCTTTATAGCAGGGACTTCCACCCGTTTGACTGTTTACTAGCTAGTTACAACTGGAAGGGAATTTCACCCATGACTGTTTGGTAGTTAACTGTAATGACTCCTAAACCTCACTCTGGAGAATAAATTCAAGTATGTCCCAATACTAGATATTATACAAAGCAAAAAGTAGCACAACTAAACCCGTGCACCTTTAAAATGCAGAGGGCTTGTGGCGTAGAGGGCACTCCCGTCTCCAATGTCCAGCTTGACAACAGATGAAGCAAGGTTCATTGGAAATCTTCTCTTGTTCTTTTGATGGCTTCTCCTCCCATATTTGCTCTGCTTACATGTTGGTTGATGAGTCTGTAGTTGTCTATGTAAGTGTGAATGCAGTCAGTGATTTTCATGTTGTTGGGTCTTATTGTACATAGTCACTGCTGCCATATGCAGCTCTTTCTGCATTCTTTCTTGCTTCATTATTTTCTTTCTGTTTAGCTGTTCATATGCATGTGTGGCGTGTCTTTTCAGTTCAGCCAATGCAGGGTTTCTTCATAGCTGAAGAAACGTCTGTTTTTAGTCCATTAATGAAATAGTTACACAAGTATGTTTCCCAAACATCACGAGTCACACCTATGTGATCAGGTCTTGTAAATCCACTGTGGGTGTTATATACTTCTGTTCAACGTGTGAGAAACTCTTCAGGGTCCTCAGTGTCTCTTTGTTTGCAGGATTGGATTTTGTCAGTATCGATAGAGGCAGGAAAGGCTTTTGTGATAGCTGTGCAGATGTTATTCACAGCTTCTCGATACAAAGCATTGGAGTCATGTTTCCAGTCAACATGATTGCATCACAGTTCAGTGTTTTGAAGTTGATCAGCTATTTTGTGCCATTCAGTAGGTTTCATTTTCAGGATCAATACTCTCCTTAGTTCACTCATAGTAGGTTTGAAATCTTGACAAAAAGTGATAAGTTCTTTAGCAAAAGTCTGACCTGATGCTGTAGCATTGGGCAGATGTTGAGATGCTGCAGATATTTCAGAAGAAATCCATGGACGGAAAACTAATGTTGAACCTTGTGGACCAGAGACTTTAACTATTGGCATAGTGTACATTGTGTCTTCCTCAGCACGGCTCACCTTGCTTGTTTCCATCTGTATTTTCACGTGTCCATTACTGTCCCGTGTTGTAGAGTTATTTCATGAAGGATCAGACAGACAGGTTGGATGGGGGTTGTTCAGATCTGGGTCAAACTTCAGTACAGTCAACTGTTGACACAAAGAGTTCTGCAAGTGGGGCGGTTTCAGTTCACACATTTGCATCTTCAAAGAGAAGAGGCTTGTGCATAGTTTTTCTGATTTTGACTTCAGCTTTGTCTTTTCACATTTTTAAACATTCCTTGTAATTTTCAATGTTTTCTATTTTTTTTTTTTTTTAATCAAAAATGTTACTTTTTTCTCATTTCAACTTCAATTTCACATAATTTGTTTTCCAGTACATGAACATTTTTTAAACTGAATGTACCAAATTCTGAAGACTTCTTATCTCCATGTTTTCTTCTAATAAAATCAACAATGGGGCGTCCTGGAGGGGAGTACCCCCTTGAAGTTTTGCTCCCCATTTTTGATGTTTTAGCACTCATAACTTCCAATAGTTCCAAGAGTGAGGAAAACAGGAGTGGTGGAGGGCCATTGTTGTTGGTACAGTATGAGCAGCATGTTGTTAGGGCAGCGTGGTGTACACACATG
Organism: Periophthalmus magnuspinnatus; assembly: GCF_009829125.3. NCBI lineage: Eukaryota > Metazoa > Chordata > Actinopteri > Gobiiformes > Gobiidae > Periophthalmus > Periophthalmus magnuspinnatus. Next base: position 29,595,584 of record NC_047139.1, on the reverse strand, counting down.
AGATTTTGGAGCCAAAAAGACTGAAAAGTTGTGAGATGAATCAAAAATTGTATAGGATCAGAACTATGGCTGTTAGGTATGTTTAGTTAAGCATTTTTCATTTCCAAAATACATTCTCCTTTGATTTACCAGTCTTTATAGATGAAGATTTCCTTTTCAAATGGAAAGAAGTCTGTATTGCAAAAGCTCACCAAGTAAACCTTGTTCGAATCTAGCGGTGGTGATCCAGGACAGAAACCAATGTCCATCCATGTTCTTCTTTGAAAGCTCCATGCATCAGGACAGAAACCAAAAGGAAGACAAAATTCTATCTTCACTGTGTTCTGGATGACAACCCGTGGATCCCACTCTTTTGACACCATTATTGTTGTGGAAAAATTACAATTCTGGATGAAAAGTAATTAATTTGCGAAGCTCAGTGAGGTAGTAGCTCCTAGAGGAGTCTGAGGCTGGTACGTACAGCTCCAGTCCTGGTTAACGACCAAACAAGATGACTGGACATAAGCGAACGCAGTCAGACAAAAACAAAAAGATCTAAACATAAAATAATAATTTCTCATCAAATGGCGCAAATGTTGAGCCAACATGCTCCACAAAACAAAGCTAGCACAAATGCAACAGCTGTTTCCTGTTAAAGATACACAGCACTTGCCTATTGACCTCATTCCATCCCGCCCACTTTTGCCATAAATGCAAATAAACTGCACTTTCTTTGTGGTGGAATTTCCGGTTAAGTGGGACTAATGTCAAATGTTCAATGTTTATGCAACAAGTCAAAAATGCATTGATTCTCTGGAAGGCTTTAAAACTGTCTTGTAGTCTGTGTTTCTTGCCAAGATCAGCAGCCCCATGCAAAGTAATAAAACCTGAAAAGCGTCTAATATGAGCCAACCCCAATACATTACATAAAGAGACACTAAAACATTGCGCAGAGGTGCTGAGAAATGAAATTCATGCAGGAAAAGTTGCAGATAAACAGAGAGTATTTGTGTCTTTACACAAATTTTAGCCTTGCCGTACAATGCAACAAATATGGAATTACTAAACATATTTTTGCGAATTGCTGAGATTGTCCATACAGTTGCGAGTATAATTCAGATTTGATTACATTTTTTAAGAAAACGTTACGTTTGGGTGACGTGAGCATGGAAAAGCACCAAACAGACCCACTGCAATGTGACCCCAAGTGAACCGTGCCAGTGGAAAAGAGGCTACAGATCCATGTACAAGATGTATGTGTAGTATATATTCCTCTTCTCATTTCCCTCCTCTCTGCTCCCTTGTTGGTGAGCTCTCCAGTCGTGTTTGCCAAGTGTGTGAGCGATGACTTCTGCCTCAGTGTATCACCAATATCCCTAGTCTCACTCTTCTCCAACAGCTCTGACCGCGTTTCAGACTCAGAGAGTGAGGTGCTTGCTCAAAAATATACACACCAAAAATATGCCCTACTTTTCCAGGTTTTACATTTAAAGACTACTAAAAGAATTCAATTTTCTGGGTGTTGCTAGATTAATTAAGACAATCTGAATCCAAACTAAAATGTAAGCATTCAAATTTTCAATTAAAAGTTTAGTTACATAAATAAAATCTTAATTACCATGTTCCAATCCCCATGTCCTCCACAGCCATGTGTCCTCCATTTGGTTAGTACATGGATAATTTACCATAGATGCATACCATTAAAATTAATATTATAGATCCATGATACATACATGTATCCTCTGCTGCCTTATTACCCATAATGCACCAAGAAAATAGTAGAGGATAAAAAGAGGAGCATGGATCTGTGTGACATTTGAATCAGCTTAAGCTTAACTGAAATAGCCTAAATATTATACTCATTACTAAAGTTTTATTGAAATAAATATTGCAATTATTATTTCAATTAAACTTAAGTTGATTTGAAAGCAATATAGAACCATGGCCTTATTTTCACTTTTAAATGTATTTCTGTGTGTGTGGTGTTTCTGCTCATTCCCTCTGGTTCTGGGCTGAGGCAGGACATGTGCCTTGGATTGGAATCTTCTTCCCACTCCTTTTTTAGCTTAAATTAAAATATATATATATAAAATTGTTAAATGTGTATTAAGTCTACTTGATACATGTGCTTGAAAATAAATAAATAAATGAAAATAAAAAAAAAAGACTGAGGAATTGACTTAGGAATCAAGGTAAGGTACTTTGCATTTGAGGAACAGCCTGTATGATGCTTTGGGGTGAGAGCTTTGGCTGTCCGAGGGCGGTCCGCTCTGCTTCATCTTTCTGTTTGAAAAAGCTGCTCTAAAGCTGCAGTGGCCGAATCATTCATGCATGTGCTAGTGAGGTTTGTGACAACTAGAGCTAGATTAAAAATCAACACAAAATGTACAAATTACCACCCCCCCAAAAAATGCTCAATTATAGTAACTTGAGTATTTATAATTAGCTGTTCTCCACCTCTGGTTATAATCATCACAGATATATTGGATGATAAATATTGGCCTTTTACATTTCAGGTGTGATGGAACAACTGCAGAATACACGCACCACCTACAGACACAGACACACCTTGGTTTTCTCTTTTTTAAAACCCATTACCATGCTTTATCATGCTCCATGGCCCCATTAAATGAGCTCATTAAATAGCTTTGGGATTACAAATCAAAGTAATTGCCAATTAGGATTTACCTAATTGTGTAAAGCTTCTTAGATCAGATGCTTTCTCTGTGAGTTTGTGAGGTCAAAGCTTGTGTTGTTTACCAGCTCAGCTCTGGATGATTGATGCAGACAGCCAGAACCAGACCACATCACAGTCTGATCAATCTCCAGTGGAAATGTGTGGAGCAAACTTTACAGAGAGAAGTCACAGGACAATACAGTAAAAGAGGTTTGGGCTCAAAAGTTTCATTGTGATACAGTAGTGTTTCCTGGTGTCTGGAGTCATTTAAAGGTGCACTGAAAAGCCTGTGCTATTGCTTTGCCTACAATGTATTCCACAGTTTCTATATTTAATGTATTCAATTAAAGGTGTTTTTGTTGTCAAATATAATTGGTTTAGGGGAGTCATCTGCTTGGCTCTTACACAGTGTCCCTTTAAAGACTGAATCAAGACACAAATGTGCTTTGAGATGCAAATTTAGAAGTCATTTATGCTAAACTAAACATCCAAATGAACCTAAACTAACTTATAAATAAAAGTGGTATGCAAAATTTGGTCATCTAAAAAATGAGCAATACACCTCACATGAACCCTGTGTGTAGAGCAGTGACTGCAGCAGACTGCTGGCACATGTACAGTCTTTAATTGCCGGAAGTGTAAAATGCTACTGTCCCTGTTCCTGATCTAGATTTAGCCCAGAAGCAGCTGTGAACACATAGAGCTGAAATATTCAGCCAGGAAGTACAATGGCTTTGTCCTAGATGCATTAAATTGTGCTAAACTCTTAATGCATAATCCATGTTGCTATAGCTGCATATGGACTCCATATTGGTGCCATACAAAAACTGCAAGTATGAAGTTCTCCTGCTAAGGGCACAGCTGAAGGTATTTGCATGTTGCCTCTGGGCCAAACAGATTGCATCCTGGTTATGAACAGAGTCAGTCGGCTTTAAAATGCTCTTAAAATGTTTGTCTATTGTGACACGTAACTCCGCCTCTCCCTGTGATCCTCTGTCCTGTCTCTCTTGATGCGCGGTGCTCTGGGTGCGGACAGACCGATGCTGCAGCAGTTAAGCAGCGCAAGTTTTGATCTAATAATATACAACAGACATGTTTGCACTCAAAAGGCACGTGTACGAAAGATAACCTTATTCATTCAATAGTTTAAGAATGGTAATTATTAAAAAAAAAAAAAAAAAAAAAGTAGAAACTGTGCTCATTTAATAAACAGCGGTTTCATAGTTCATAGTCTTTTTATGTTTAATCTGCTGTGCGTAATAGTGGTCCAGAGCAGCCTCCAGATTCACATCAAACTACAAGAGAAACCCTACGTGCGCTGGACTCGTGCATCTGCTCTCTGGAGATAAAACGGAATCAGCGAATGACGCGCGGGAATGACTTTGTATCACTGTTTTTCGCTTTCATATTTGCAGTGTATGTCTGACTGACCTGTGACACTCACTGGACAGCTGCGGATCAAGGGTTTGTGTGGACTTTACCGTTATAGTACACGGGGGTTGTTGTGCCAAACTGGACTTTTCTAATTATCCTGCCACAAAAAGACATACTGTGGATTTTTCTGTGACGCGGGCAATACAGCGCCCGCTGCTGTCAATGTGTGACCTGCTTTTGCTCATCTATTGGACACTTTTACACGAAAAGAAGGTCCCAGCACCTGCAGGGCTGCGGCTCATGGTGACTACAGTTTATGCACGTGCTGCTGTTGTGACTTAGCCGGTGCCGCCACTCCCGTTACGCGCATGACGCTCAAAACGCGGGTGCGTAGTGCGTCAGTCTCACAGTCTCCTCCCTTTACAGTCTCTTAACTAGCTCGAGGACTTGAGTGTGAGTCTGTGCTCTGTCCTCAGGGTGTTTGAGATGTGCACAGGCAGGACCACTGTAGGAGCCACAGTTTAAAAAGAGACAGACCAGGACTGGAGAGCACTTTTGACTCTACATTGAGTTACACAACCGACAAGGACGTGACTGTCTCTCTTTCCATAATTAGAACTTAAGCGATTTGTACAATAACAAGTTGCAAACTTGTTCGCACCTTTTGTATTGTATTTTTCATCAGAATTTAATATAAGAGGAGAGGGAGTCCTCTTAAACAAAAGACCACGCTGTAAACTTGCCCTGTCTCTTTAAGTTCATGCTTGATGTGTTTAACATGATACTGTAGAAGATTCTAGACAAAGCAGTAACACTGAAATAAGATGTTTGCTGCCCGTCTACATGTGTCAAACACGTGTCAAACTGGCATGTCGCTGTATGTGGCCGTGGGTCATTTAAAAGGTATGAGTGTGATAAAATGTGCGTTTATCAGGAGATACACTCTTACACAGCCATCACTTTACATCATGTATCTGATCTGCGTTCTACCTCTGATAAGTACAGTGTCAAGAATCACATCAAAAAGAAACATGAACATCGTAATTGTACGAGTCATTTACACAGCAACTGACGTTAATTTTGTTCTAAAAGTACTGAGTGTTGTCCTTTGAAAACAGCAGCGTCAGGCCCCGCTCTTGGGTGCCCTCCAGCTCCAGGCTTTACCATGGCAGTGGTAATAGAGCCATAAAGGGACTGGATGTGATGACAGAGTCATAACAGCAGATTTAGACTGTGGCAGAGCAGCCCCATAATGACTAATACAAATGCATGTCTGGGAGAGAGCAGATTAGGGGTCAATAATCAGGACTATTGTTTATCGCCATCATAATGTGCCAACAACACAGGATATTTATAACATTGATCATTGTGTGGACTCTGGATATATTTGTGTAAGAAGAACCAACACAAAAGAAAAGCCTACACAAGTAAATGTCTAAACAATACATGCATTCAGTAAATTCCAGGATGCATAAAATGTCAGATTATACAGATAAATTGGAGAGCCAGTTTATTTTCTAGAATTGTTCAATCGTACTTATTTTTCATGTGGATAATAAGATGCTAAGACTTAATTGACACTGTACCATAGACAGATATTTGAGCAAAAGTCCATATCAAGTCAATGATTGGGTAACAGGCTGTGTCTTTGGGAAACAGACTCTAGATGAATACTGTAATGGACAATAAGTAAAATAATAAAATACTATTGACAAACAAAGGCAAATGTGAATCATCTCTAGGACAAATATATTTAGTTAGTTTATTATCTTAGCAGGGGAGGGGTACGTTGTCTCGGGCCCAGGGTCTAAGGGGCCTCAAACTGGACCCTCTTCATATTCATTTATATTAGAGAGAGGCCATTGGTGGTTTCTTACCCCGAGCCCCAGAATTTCTGTCTGTGGTTGACTTTTTTTTTCGGCTCTCATCCTGCCCAAGTCTCTGCATAAGTGGGTGTGAAAAACTAAAAGATAAAAACATGCATACAGTAAAACAGCGATTTGTCTGTGTATAATGAGGACTGGTGTTTCATAAAAGCGTGAAAACCAGACTTAAATAAATGACTGGAATATTGCATACAGGCAGCAGTTACAACAACGGGAGAGTAACACATTTTATTGCATTTATTCATTTGTTTGTTTATTTCGAGCAATTTAATGAACACAAGAAGAAAGTAAATATACATGTACCGCCTATTTCACAATAATTTAATTGTCTAATTTAAGGTTAAAAAGTAGTGGGAAGACTTCAGCTCGCAACCTGTAGACTATAACAATGTCCATTGGGGTCTTCCAATCTTCCTCAGCTTCTTATTCATTTGTATTAAATTAAAATCTAGGCAACAAGACGCAACAAAATATTAATGCCAATTCCATCTCCAATGTCAGAACACTCAGTGGTTTTGTTGTTGGACAATGCTGCCATCTAGTGGTCATGTTTGACTTACTATTGGACAAAAGGTGGACTGTGTACAATATGTAGTTCAGAGCATTTGCACTATTGTTTAATCAAGCAGATAATGAGCAATAAAATTCAAGGCAGTCCATTATTATTATCTGAACTCATAAGCAAAGGGAATTCTGTGTAAATATTTATGCCCGGTAAACTAATCAATGCCCATTAAAAAGGTCAAGGGCGGATGATGATGGATGTAGGCTGCGGGTATCAATAAAATGAAACTACAGAAATGAATTACAAATGCACAAACACTCCCACTGACACAAGCGGAAAGCAGACAGCTAATGGCAAGGATTCATTCATTGATCATTCTTAATCTGTCATAATTAATTCCATAGGAACAAGATGTGAAGTGCAAGCCTCCATTAAACACATAAATTATTCAGCATGACGAATAGGTGGACCTGAGATAAATGAACACAGGAGACCAGTACCAGCAGACTTCAGTCCGTACCGCTAATTACAGTCTTTTCTTGGAAACTGTCAAAGGTTAATTTACAATAATTGCTATATAGATATACTACAGAACTGTAATTGTGGGCTGAGGTTAACAGAACAGTTGAAAAGAATTCACTTATTAAACGTTAATAAAGTAACTTAAGGTTGATAGCTCAGTTTTCTTTTAAGGCAACGCTGTCAATTTTTTACCAGCGTGGGTGATCCTGCTATTGATGACAAGTCTTACTGCTAATATCTCAAGGACATCAAAGGGCATTTTACAGTCCATGGCATTTCAAATACAGCATAGAATTCTAATGAGCCACTCATCTAATATGTTGCACATTAACCCTTTTAAAGTTAAGTTTTCAAGTTATTATGGCTAATTTGGCATTGGTAAACAAGTATGAGTTAAAACATTGACCTAGAGACACAGAAGTCACATCTGTATTTTATTCTTCTGAATTTAAAGCTTTTTTTTACAGACAAGTGATGTCATTACTCTTTCAGCTCTACTCTGATAAAATAGCACTGGGATTAAAAGAGCCACAAATGTATGACCCCTAACTGTACTGTAGTATAAAGGCATGTCATGAATCAGACAATAGCACGTTACACTCCTAAATATTAGGAACACATATTTGCATTTGAGCATTGAAATCATTGATATATTTTCACCGTTTTGGTTGATATGGCAATGTTCATTTATAGAATGAAAAGACTGGAATACAATAATGAAAAAACTAAGAAAGTCAAAATCATCTAAAACAATGTACACTCAGCTGAACAGTGAACAGCAGTGTGGTCATTAAATGTTCAGTTTAATTCAAATTAAAATCTTGCTTCATGGAGGTCAGACTCATGTACAGTGGTTTAGAAGAAGGTTTCTCTGCACAGGGGGCAGGTGGACTTGTTACTGGATGTGAACCATTTGTACTGTGGGCAGAGGAAAAGCAGTTCAACGTTAGCTCTTTGGTGCTATAGTACCAGTATGTGTCATATTGTGCATTACTATTCTCTCACCAGACAGGCTGAGTGGAACTTCTTTTTGCAGGTGCGGCAGGCCTTTTTGGGCAGAGAGTAGTTGGAGCCGTGGATGACAGAGAAGCAGATCATGCAGTCCTCTATTCCCTCAAAGCGTTTGTCCACATTATTCTTCCACAGCGCCAGCCCCTCCATTATACTGCCATTCTGAAAGACATGCATTTACACTTGACTAAACTGCCGCACTCTGGCTTTTCCATTTCAATCCCTGAAGCGAAGTCTGTACTCTTCTCAAAATTCAAATCTGTTGTTTCAACCCTTTGGTCTGCAGCCATGGAGCTAGCTCGATAATATAGATTTACCATAGACAGATGACTTCCCTCAGCGCATCAGCCTACAAGTATTGTGCATAAACAGTGCAGTGTTGTTGTTTACCTGGTGTGTAAGGTAAGTGCTGAGTTGCAGCATCCAGTTCCTCCACTGCTGCACAGATACGCCCACGCGCTTCCCACTCTCCACAGTGATGGAGCCCAGAGGGTAGTTCTGTGGGAGCTGAATCACCAGCTCAATGCAGATATCGTCCACCGAATAGGTAGCAATCACCTCCCGCGCAGCCGAGCGAGCTTTAACCTGCAGCCATCAAACTATAAAAACACTGCCCAACCATTCATCGAGTGTTCCACATTCAGACCTACAAAGAAATCCCTGAAAGGCTGCCATTAAAATGTGGCATTGTAGTGACACCTAGTGGAAAATGTGCACCTCAAATTTTTAGAGCTTTGTGTGTAAACCAAGACATTTAAAAACACCACCAGAAATTGTGCTGTGCAGAATCTGTGATAATGAACATTAAATCAGATACTTACGGTCATGTTATCAAATAACTGAGTACTGGAGTGCACAGAGGAGATCTCTTGAGCTGACAGAACTGGACTGACATATTTAATGGTGAACTTTTCCACTGCTGCGCTCACTCTCTTCTCCTGACTGTTCCACCATAGCCGCACCATAGCAGGTAAGTCCTGTAATGTGCTGTAGTACACGTTGCAAGCCAGATGGGGGAGCTCCCACTCAGAAATGTGGCTTTCTGCCAATAAAATACCAGAGTGTAGTAATGTGTTTACACTTCACATTAGCTGGCATAAACACAGTACTCACTGTCCACAGCCAGAGAGAGACTCTCTGTGAAGAAGGTTCTCGCCTCTCTGGTCTCGCCCCCCGACCCCCCCGGGTAGACAGGGCTCTCAGGCATCAGTTTGAAAAGGTGCCAAAGAAGTTTACTCAGTGAGGAGCTTTGTTTCAGAAACTGGGCGTAATGTGCTCGCAGCTGTGAGGATACAATATATAACAGTTTAACTTTCTGCATTACTTGCCATCACAGTTTAAGAAGTGCATTTCAGTTGCCTGCTTACATGGGAAGGTGCAGATCTAAAAAACGTCAGAAGCAGTTTCCAGGCCAGCAGGTATCCAAGGATACAAGAGTACTCCACACTCAGAGGCTGAACCACAGCAAACTCCCCCACCTGAACTCCTGTCAGGATGTTTTCACAGAGGTCCTCACATGCCGAGAGGATGGCCATCAGTGATGCTGGAGGAGATCTAAATGTAAAATATAGACAGAATAACCAGTCTGAACCAGTGTAGGAAAACATGCATGTATGTTTTTGCTGTACTAACAGACAGGGCTCATCTTTGCCATCATCAGCTTTGCTGTTGTCTCCTTCTCCATCACATTCAGGTAGGTTTGGCATAATCCTGCAGTGACAGGGCATTTTAAGCTCTCCTCTAAAACATAAAAAAGTATAGTTTCTGCCTTACACAAAAAACTCCAACTTACTTATCTAACAAGTAGTAGACCGTGATCTGCAAGGGCCTGGCTTTGAACAACAGCAGAGGACAGAGTGTGTTGAGAAGCGTCTGGAGGTTTTCAGGCAGATTTGTCTTTTGGTCAGCAATGAATCGAGGCTGGAGAGAATTATCAGTGAGTTGTTTTAGGGGCACAAATGTTAGAGCTTCCCCAATGGACTGAAAAACCTGCAGTGGAAACACAGAGTCCTCTGGCTCAGGGAAAGAATCTGCAGCAAGAAGACATAAAAGTCACTGCTACTGGAGAGATGTGTGATTTATAAAGATAAGCTTATTCCTATTCCTAAAAATGCTAAAATGCCAATTGATGCATTTATTTGCTAAATCTCTCTATCCAGGCTCTGACATTACATCCATTGGTTGCCATACCATCTAGAGATAGTAGTCTGAATACTGCGCTTTTATCTGGGATACAGCCATTGTCAGTATTCAAACAAAACTAAATCCTACGCAACCAACGAGTGCTTAACTGGTAAGAGAAAGACTTGCACACCTGTGATTTTGGTGGGCAGAGGCAGCAGCAGACTGTATAATCCATCTACAAAGAAGTCTGTCCATTCATTTGTTAGCTCCTTTGGCAGCTCCGTCTCGATCCCCGGTGGAGGGGAGGTAAAGAACTGGTTCAGTTTCACTATGAGCACAGCATTCTCACACACAAACAGCTGCACCCAAGGGTTCCACAAATGAGCCACGTTTTCACTGGCCGCCTGGGAGCGAGAACATTGTTAAAGTCATCCATAGTTGAGTTTTATAGATGGTGTATAATAATGAATCTCACCTCTAACCAGGCTAGCATTGAGCAGAGTATGAAATCCCACTGGCTGCCTTTGAGAACAGATGGGAAGTGTGCGACTACCCATGAAAGGAAACGCATTATCTCTACTGTCAGGTTCAATTCCTCTGATGAAACTTTGGAAAATTCACTAGGGAGATATTTGAACGTTACTTTAGGTTAACTTTTTACTTAGACAGCTTATCCCACTTGTGATACAATTTCAACAGTTTACCTGTGAAAGAGGAACCAATCCTCCTTACAGTTTCTCCACTGCATTAAAATGTCCAGAATTTGGAGCACAATCTCATTGTCTACTGGAGTCTGAGCTTTAAGACAATACAGCAACACTGCCATACACCCAGACACATCTGCAACTGTTTCATTCATAAATTGATGTTTGTTGTTAAAGGTTTATATTTGTGTTTACTGGCCTTCTACTCACGCCTACTCTCCTGCCAGCTGATGAGTCCTGCAGTTGCAAGAGCTACAAGAGAATCTCTGTCTTCTATGGTCATATATTGAGTAATTACTTGTAGAGTGCTCAGTTTAGCATCAGATAAAGGGAATAAACTATAACAAACACAAAATCGTAAACGTAAGTTGAGACAATAAGCAAGACTATTACTACATTTGCGACAATAAATGACCAACCATTCTGCAGTATTGTAAAGCTTCTTCAGAAGTGAACTTTGATTTGTTGCAATATTTCCAATTAGGATATAATTTTCTAAAACCAAAGACCACAGCCCTCCTTCTTCTATTGATCTAAAAATGAAATATTGTAAAGACAGAATTAAACATTTAAAAAGTACCTCTACAATGGAAATGGGTCAAAACATCACCACATGACTAAATGCTAGGTGTATCTTACCTGTGGTAGAGAGTTTGAAGCATCTCGTTTCCAGGGATCATACAATTAAGTCCTTCTAATAACCCATATTCCACCAGTAAACTGTGATATACAGTCACTATAGCGGGACTGTACTCTACCTCTTTACACCACTGAAGAGCATAAAGCAGTTCCGCAGCTACAAAAACAAACTATATTAGCAAGCATAATAAAATCGGTGTTTTACTAATGAACATTTAATTCCAAACATACTACCTGCAGGCTGAAGAGTTGGAAAAGATAAGTTTTCTTTTCCACTTTGGTTTAAAGACTTAGCCACCTTTCCTAACAAGGCACAGACACAAAGGTGGGCTGGTAGTTTGGTCAAACCTCTGAACTTCCACATGTCCACTGAGGGCTTCTCACAAATGGCTCGCAGGTGACCAGACAGTAATGGCAACTTAACCCACTGTAAGGGACAGGAAAACATTCAAATTAGACAAGATTGATGATGTAATTCATATTGTATTTGACAACTGTTGTACAGGTGTCACAGAGCCATGGGTGCCTTCTTTGGAAACTTTACATATGTAATTTGGACTTCTCCCTGGTCCTGGTCCAATGCTTGAGTTTAGTTTCACACCTGGCTTTATCCATGTCATTTATTTATGAATTTAGCAACACACATTAACACAGGGTCGGTCATTCTTAGGTGGTCGGCAATGTGCAATATGTTGATACATGCACACGTTTGCATAGAAAGAGCTTGGCTACCTGGGGAGGCAAGGCTTGGCGTATTCTTGTCCAGTCATTCTCACTGGGAGACAGCAGATTGAAGATTTGGATAAAGAGAGCAGTGTCTTGGTTGGAGTCTATGATCATTGCTTCCACCAGGCCTTGCATAGCCACAATAAGAACCTGCAAACTGAAGATATGAAAACAGAAACAATTTAGTTAAGACATAAACAAATCAACAAACTACTTATGATCCTTGTAAGTGCAATTTCTTTCAAACCTTTTATTGTCCAAGTTGACTGTGAGTAATTGGTTCTTCACCCAAAGTATAGCACTCCGCAAGAAGCCATTTTCCCTGATCTCATGTTTAGAGAACTGGACCAATGATTGAACACCAGCGACACAGACTTTTTTGAGTTTAGCTACAGAAGAGTCTATCAAAGCAAAACATTCATTCTTTGAATTACTGTATAATGTAAAATGTGTAAGTATTTGTTGAAAGAAAACCCACCAGAAAGATGAGTATGAGTTTGATCTTGAGCAGTTAGCTTAAAGACCGTGAATAGAAGTTCTTCTGCTGACTCGAGCAGGAGACAGTCTTGTACAGAAGAGAAAAACGTTGAGGCCACGTCACAAACAAATGAAATCAGTGGCTCCATGTTGCCGGCATCGGAAAGACTCTTGGTTTCAGACAGAGTGTTGTGCAACCTCTCAAGAATCTTTTCCATGTACACCTCTCCAATCAAGGGAACTGGGAATGAAAAGACAAGAGTGCTATTCATAATCAAGTAAAAAGCAAAAATGAAAGAGTCAAATATGTCTCATATTACCATTGTTGTGGTGCTGCGATAGGACCAGGCTGATCAGAGTCCAACTATGGCTGCTGGGTGAAGTATTTGATGGTGTGGGTTGAACGTTGCAGAGTTCCTCAGTCAACCCTAAAAGAGTGTCACCCAGCACTGAGCCTTTGAGCCACTCATTACAGTCTTTAAGTGTTTCTGAATCTGCACAAGCCTGTACAAAACAGAAGAGAAGTTTAAAATAAAGAACTTAATGTAAAAATAAGATTATATCAGAGATGTAGGATTCAGAATCTGGACTCAAACATCCTCATGACCCATGATTCAGGCAGGAATATGATTGTGGATCAAGGATATGGACATGGACTTAACTAGTTATAGCTCTCAATTATGGTTTACATTCAAATATAGGTTAACTATGACAATTCGTAATAGAACCCAGTGAGTGATCACTGTCAGTAAAATAATAATTAAAAAATGGAGTGGACTTGAGACTAGAGTCCAAGTTGGGTCATTATTATTTAAAATCAACTACAATCCTGGATTACAATCCATAGATCTTACCCTCTGTATAAATTGAAGAGTAATACCCCACGGTAAATTCATCTAAGAAACACATGAAAACAAAAACATGTGAGTTATATAAACATTATACACATGAGGCAGGGGGACATAGAACATTACCATTGTGATGTTGTTGAGAATGCGAGTAGTCTCTTGCTGACTGCAGCACTGAAGTGAACTGAAAACCATTTCCACAAGATGCTCAGTATCTGCCCGACCCTCCTCTGACAGCCACACCACCACCCGCTCTAACAGGAAATGCATGGCTGGGTTCTTTATGTTCACTGAGTGCTTGGTCTCATTATCATCTTGTACTTTTTGCTTGTCTAATTCAAGCAATGTCTGGAAATATACATCCAAGTATTAAAAAGTGTGTCTGAAGTGGCATTCTATCCAAAATAAGTGAACAATATGTAACAACGCAGTATAAAGCTTCAGTGTTCTGTCAAACAACGTGACAACTCACAGTAAAGACTTTGGGTGTGTGGAAGGACCGCAGAAGCCGTGATAAAAAAACAAGATGTCTCTCAGAGTGTTTTTCATTGACATGTACCAGGCACAGTTGAGCCAGTTGGCACACCACATCCTCAAAATACTGTGTCTGCAGGGGTTCACATGACTTGTCACTGCAGTGTGCTGGTCCTGTCTTCACACTTCCCTCAGAATCATCTCCCTCGACAGTTTTATCTTCCTCTTCTGAACTGGAGAAACAAATCTTGACAGATTTCTTCTTCTGTGTCTGCTTTCTGCACATTTTTTCAGGATGCCGCATTACCTTCAGAGGTGCAACAGTTTATTTTCACTTTTGTTCGAAGGGGAGTTACATTATCAGCTCCAAGTTTGTCTGAACTGTTAGCTGTACTTACCTGCAACAAAGTGGCCATTCCTTCAAAGGCCCCTGGGCTGGTTTCCTCACTGTCAACATAACGCACAAAGAGCAAGGCCAGTCCCTCCCAGAAGTCAGTCACAAGTTCTTTAAAGACATCACTGTTGTCGTGAGATTCAATGATGCCGTGTAGTCCTGCTCTCTTTTCCCAGGAGACAAGCATTTCAGTGACTAAAAGGAAAAGAGGGCCCTTCTGAAGGGATGGACTTGCAAGAGCAGTCTCCAACAATGGCAGAAGCTGAAAAGGAAAACAATAGATGTCAAAATCAGTGAGCCGTTTTATTTATTTGTATTTATTGTGAAAAAGTCTAACCTGCTGTGATATAAGCATGGTCACAAGATTTTTCTTGTGCTCATCTTCTTGTGCATTCTGTAAAATGCAGTATCTCAAACATTCCACAGCAGAGGTAACTATTACTGCACTTTCCGACAGACTGGAAGCGGCACGCTCACTGGAGAGACTGAAACAAGTTACTGGAATGATTCAAATGTTCTATTTCCATAGGATTTGTGTAAAAATGCATATTTAATTATACCCATTGAGGAGTGATGTAAAAAAGGTGTTTAAAAAGTCAATTTGTGGGTCAGTAATGTGTTCAGGGAGTTTACTTAGAAGTGGCATCAGATTGGGATGAAGTGCTTTAGCTAAGCCTTTGCCACCATCTTTTAACAGAGTCCACAATTTAGGCAAGAAGCCCTTCTTTGCATTTACATGTGTCCAGCAGTCCTGGCATAGAACAGAAAACACAATAAATGTAACCATGTTCCTATATACATTACCATAACATGCATGCAATTTTACTGTGCTCTTACAGGAATGGTAGACACCACATGGAGAACTGCCTCCCACACAGGAGCGAGCACTAAAGGATCTGCATCATCAATGTTCAAGAGTACAGCAGGACATAGGCGGGCAGCTTCAGCCTGGGCCAGGGCAGGGGTCAACTCACACAGGGCACAAACCAGCTCAAAAAAGGCTCCTCGCACCTGTATGTGATAACAATCAACATATTTTCAATATAATGAATCAGTTTATGCACTTTTGTTTCATTTTAATTACCTGGGGTGTTTTGTGTTTGCTGTACTTCCAGAATTTCCCAGAACTAATCAAATCTGCTAGCTTAGTTTCTAGAGCTGTTCGGTCAGCTTGAGGTAATAGAGACAAGAGTCTCTTCACACCAAGAAGAGAACTGGTCAACATGCGCACATATTTAGCTTCCCTTTCTTCCTCAGTCACAGCTCTGGAAAAAATAATTTATTATTGTCAATTTAAAATCTAGTACAAAAGAGAAAACCAGAACTATGAGTCCAGGGGTTACTTACTGTGGGTCACTTAAAGTGTTTGCAGTCTCCTTTAACAGAATGTCTTGAAGTACCTAAAATGGTAAAACAAAGAAACAGCTTAGGGATTTCACTTTTCCAGTGGCATTATCATCTCATGCTCTTACATTGAGAATCTCATCCTTGCAAAAGCTTAGGGCCTCGGGTTGTTTTGTAGGTGAGAATGCAGCTTCGAAAGCCCGCCAAGCTGCTGATGCTGCAGGTGTATATGTGTCACATTGAGACAAAATCCAATGTCCCATCAAACTCTTCAAAAATGGAGCCAAGTTACGTCGTACTTTCAACACCAGTTGCTCAAAGGCTATCTGAGTTGCTTCTCTTATTCGCCGATCATAATCCTGACAAAATGCGAGTAAACATTATTTTTTGGACGTTAGAGGGGTATGAGTGAGATGTTGTGCATCTTACCACTGATATTTTGCAGTAAATTCTCGGCCAATATGGCAAAACCCCTTTAACATCCTCAGCCTCACGTTCCTGACACATGGCCCCGAAGTCTTGTACCGCCTGAGACAAAATCCCCCCGTTAAGTTTTCATCAATGATCATTTCTTGATCAAAACAAAGATGCATTTTGTGTAATGTGGATAATTTGCACACCTTTAATCTTGTAACATTGTCTCTTTTGGAGAGTTTGCGAAGCACCAGGCGAAAATCAGCATCCACCAGATTGTCGATCTCCTCAGCCCCGTGCACAGCTGGGACATAACTCAGCTCAGAGGTGACTGTGGCGTCAAAGCCTACAAACCCGGGAATGACGCCACCTTCACGGGCAAGGACCTCGGCAGCACGGCCGCTGCTAGACGGCTGATGGAAAATGAAAATGTGCCGTAAATCTTCTGTACATTTGGAAATAAGTACTACATTTTTACAGGTATTGAACATCTGTGTAGATTCAAACTGTAGGCACACTTTAGCAGCAGCGCATGTTAGCATCAAAGAGAGCCAATTACTCCAGCTTTATTACTATAAACTGTCTCAATTATACTTACCCGAACATTTCCTTTAGTTCGCTGTTTATTCTTACCCCCCATTATAAAGACTGTACATGTAAAAACTGTGCGTTACTCTAATGTTAAAAACAGGTGACACAAGAGTTTGTGGTCAGTAAACAGGACCTTCTACTTCCTTGTTCCTGTAACGGTCTTTCAAAATAATTTTAAGTAATTTACATTTGGCACATTTTATCACTATTTGTGGAACACTACGCATTTCATAATCTAATTAATATGTATAACTTATTGTTGACAGCAACAAGCAGATGCCAGTTACGGCTGCAGGCCAGTGGAGGATATGAAATACTTTTACTTTGAAATGTTGAAACTTAGATTAAGAAAAAACAGGAAGAAAATCACTGAATAGCCATATCAATTAGTAATCAAAAATGTTTAATACAACATTTAATAGACATCCTTTGACAGTATGTGTGGATATTAACATCACATTTTAGGGTAGTATCATACACGGTTTATGAGTAATATAATGTATAATGTATAATAAATACACTGCATTTACAACAATGGCTTCTGGTATGGAGGTAAAGTGTGTCTAAAGCTGAAAATATTCTGTTGATTTACTGTAAACAAATTATCCATACATAATTCAGGTGAGATATGTGTAAACATATTTAGTGATTTAGCCATAACTGGAATGAACACACCATCTGAACTACACCTGAATTAGGCATTATATCTATTAGAGAATAACTGCTGTTAATGATTACAACTGAAATATAATAGAAATAAGCAAAAACACATGTATGCACTTCTTTTGTCCACTATGTAGAACATCTAAACCATTTGAGTAGAGATATTAAGTTCAGTGTTCCCAAATATTGCACTCTTAACTCTTTTATCCTTATTTAGTAATTCAGAAGTCTTTTCAGTCATAGTTTATGCAACCTTATGAAGTACTTCAGAATTTGAAACATTAACTGTAATTCCTAAGGTAATAAACAGTTACAAATAAAATGTCTAGCAAATTAAGAGCCAATAGAAAAGAAAACACCCTTTCCCCATATTTAAGTTTGGTCATTATGTCTATTCTAAGACCTCAAATTTATCAACTGAATTTGTAATTTGTATTATACTTTTTACCCACAGACATATGGTGATAACTATTATATAACTTTATTGTCTATTAAAATAAAAAAAAAAAAAAAATCAGAAATGCCAACAATTTTAACACTTGAGGTTTTTGTCATAGTCTATTAATCTCCCAAATTAATGCTAGTGTTTATTTTAGAAATGCTACATTATCCAAGTACAAGTGTTACACTGGATTTTTTGCTTTAAGCAGTCTTGGACTTTTACCACAATTCCTAAAATATATATTCACACTGACAAAATGTTTAGTGAGTAATTTGAAACCAAGCTGTCAGGTTTAAGAAAAACTGAAAAGGTAGGTTCCTCGTCATCCCAGCTGAATGTCGTCTCCTGGGGGAAGTAATTGGCTGGGGATGGTGGTGTACCTTGGGTCCAATTTGGGAACAAAACCTTTAAAGTCTTGGGAAGCTTGAGTCCCAAACACATCCAACACTTGGCGGTTCATCAAAGCAAACCTAGAAGCAATCACCCATGTCAATAATTATATACAATAACAAATAACAGTTATACAAATACATGTCACTCATACCTCCCTTTTGTCAAACGAAGCAGAAACTTCCAGTACGATGGCCTGAGGTTCTGTACTTCCATAACAGCCTTTAATAAGAAGATAATTAGTTAACATATATAGAAAGGTCAATTTGACCAATAATGTATTTCTTACAGCTTGGAAACAGATGGCTGTGGAGATGGCGTACAAGACTGTATCTGCATGAGGGAAGTAAGGGAACTGGCCTGCCTCAATGCCCTTGAAGTACATGGTCTGGTGGCAGGAAAGGATATGATTTATGGGTAATGCAGACTTGATCCATTGTTTAAATATTTAAAATGTTAATATTAAGTATTTCTTTTACCTCGACCAGCTTTGAGAAGAGGTACATTGATATTGTTGTGCTCTTGTAAAAGAACATAGACATTCCAGCCAAAAAGCCTGAAGGGCAGAAAAATAAATATTATATATTATATATACACATAATTTCAGTGATTGTAAGTTAGTCAAGTTGACCTTACCTGCTATAAGGGCATGAAGCTCATCGTCAATATTACGTAACCAGCGTAATAGGCAGCTTGTTCCCTGAAAGTGGGCAAAAGGATATGATAAAAATATTCATACATCACACAAAATGTTGATCAGAAATTAAAACTTAAATAAGATTTGAAGATAAAAGATACCTTGTAAATACTAACAAAAGAGCCCAGAAAAGCTCCAAGCTGAAAGTTTTCCTTGTTGTAGAAAAGAGATGGTAGACGTGATGGTTTGGAGAACAACTGTCTGAAGGCGGAGGGCACTTTTAAACAACATTGAATCAAATATCCAACGCTGAACATCCTAATGAAACCCTTGGGTGGCATAGAAAAAAATACATCACATATTTTTTGTTTTCAATCAAATGTGATATTTGTAACCTTACTTTGACACAATAGGAGATGCAGTTATCATGGTGATGCCTGCAACATCTGTGTCTTGGGCCCTGTTTGCATCTGTAGAAGCCCAATCACAATACAGTCTTTAAGTCCTAAATAATTATACCATTTTACCAGGGTGTGTCTTCATACATTAAATCTAGCAGTTCCCTTGTGTAGGCAACCAGACTTCTCCTCCTGGAGATGGCTCTTTGTGCTGACGGCTGTGGATCCACTGCTTCTATGGCAGCTGGTCTTTCCTGTGGTCTTGGGTGACTATGGTCACCTGTGGCTGGGTTTGATGGGATCTCCTCCTTCCCAATGATGAATCTATCAAATAAACACTTTTGTTTTCTTTGGCATCTATTAACATTCATCTCATATTCAAGGGGATAGTTTTTAATGGGTTGATAAATAAAATAGCGCAAGTCTTTGGTTAGACTTTATGTTACATAAAACTACATTGGAGACTGCATATGAACTAAGTGGGAAACAAACTGTGATGAAATAAAGTGTAATTGAACATTTTTAAGAAAATATGGGAACATGTGGCACTACAAAAAGTGTCATTACATATTTGATTATATTAATGCTTTTATATATAGATTTAGATTAACTCACTTTAATGCTGAAAAAGCGAAGCCTTTAAGACCGTCTTTCCTCCTATAAACACAAAATATATCTAGTGATTATTTGTAGATAACTAAAAAGAGTATATGCTGAACATTTTTCTGTTCCTGACCTGAAGAAGAACATATACAGAGATGCCGTTAAGCAGAACAAAAGCACCTAAGCAAACAAACATAGGTCTTCAAAATAAGTGAATTTTGTCTTTTTATCAAGTAGGGCTTTTGCACTTACTTCTCCATGTTTGATGGGTTTCACAATGCCTCTAGTTACTGCCATACGAAACAGTGCCTCTGTGGCCTGGTAATAAGAAAACAGTTATATTCTGCAGACCAATTTTAGGGGGGAAAAAACAACCAGAAAGTGCTTACAAGATTTGCCATGTATATTGTCAGAAGCCCTCTCCTTAAAAGGAAAGAATAAAAAAAAAATTTATGAAAAGTAGAAACAGGTTATTTAAAAAATGTGTGTGTGTGGGGGTGTGTGTGTGTGTGTGTGTGTGTGTGTGTGTAAAACAAGGATGTTACCTGCTCTTGCGTTCTAGGAGAATGGCAATGTATGAGGCAGGTAGAGCTGAGCCAAAACCAGCTGACCATGAGTAAAAACCACCCAACAACTTCCTAAAGTTAAGCAAGGACAGATATTTTCTATTGACCTTAAATTAGATTAGTTTTGTGAAATTAAGTGTTTAAAAGGCAACATTGGACTTTGACCATCTGCAAAATCTGCATTGTATTTGGAGTTAATAATGATGCAATAACTCTTACCTGAGGACACAAAAGAAGACTATGTAGAGACCACCATTGGCAGTGAGGAAAGAGGTAGACTGCAGTATCTCTGGAATAAGTCTTTTAAAATAGTAATCCTTTTTCCTTCTCCTCAACACAGCTGCTGCCTGCAAAACAATCACAAGTATCTACGATATTTGCAACAAGCAGATAGTTGAACACTGGGCACATTATGTGAGCCCACATGTGTCAGAGACAATACATTATTACATTAATACAGGACTGTGTCAGTAACATGAACGGCCTGAGTCAATTTGAACCTGTAGGCCTGTCCTAAATGAAACTTATCGACTGATCAGCTAATCTTTAACGTACCAAGGGTTGTTGAAGTAGGTGTCCTGGTGAGTTAGCTCGCTGTGCTAACCACATGAGTTACTCATTAAATGTAAAACTTACCAAGTAAAGCGGGGCGTAGATCTTAAAGGACACTTCCAGCGCTCCTCTAGTCACATCCACCGCAGAACGCACACAGGACGGCTCCCAAGTGTGGCCGATTTCATAGCAGTTATGAGGAATCTTACTGAAGGCAGCCATGACTGAAAGAGAGGCGGGGGCGCGCCTGCGTGCGCCTGCGTGCGCGCTCACGTACAAGGGGGGGACCAACCGTCTCCAGACAGTGTCCAAACTGTGTCCAAACTGCTCACGTACAGAGAGGGGACGACAGTCTCCTGACGGTGTCCAAACTGCGTCCAAACTGCTCACGTACAGAGAGGGGACGACAGTCTCCTGACGGTGTCCAAACTGCTCACGTACAGAGAGGGGACGACAGTCTCCAGACGGTGTCCAAACTGCGTCCAAACTGTGTCCAAACTGTACCCAAACTGTGTCCAAACTGTACCCAAACAGTGTCCGAACTGTGGCCAAACTGTGTCCAAACTGTACCCAAACAGTGTCCAAACTGTGTCCAAGCTGTATCCAAGCCAACTGAGCCAAAAGCATATTTATGGTAATTTATTTTTCCCCATTTTGATTAGGCTGGGCAGTTTAAGGAATACTTAACCTACAGTCCTACACCTTTTCATTT
Organism: Periophthalmus magnuspinnatus; assembly: GCF_009829125.3. Classification (NCBI taxonomy): domain Eukaryota; kingdom Metazoa; phylum Chordata; class Actinopteri; order Gobiiformes; family Gobiidae; genus Periophthalmus; species Periophthalmus magnuspinnatus. The sequence continues at coordinate 29,573,932 of NC_047139.1, read as the reverse complement.
GATTTCCACAAAAGTGAATTAGGTTTGTTAGTTATTATGATAAATGTCTTGCAGCATATCCATTGATTAAAAACACAAAATAACCCTGGTATAGGCAGATGTTAGTCTAATCCTTCTAACGACCACGGGGGTCAAATGAGCATCCATGACACGAAGCCTTTCAGTCAGGTTTGTCTAACACTGATAGATGGGTTGAAGCTTAAAAGATATGTTTCTGTCTTACTGTTAACACACTGCTGTGCTGGTGGGCAATCATCCTTGTCCCTGGAGACAAACGAGCAACAATTAAAGGTGCTACCTTTTTTTTTTTTTTTTTTTTTTTTTAAAAGGGACAACGATTACTTTAATTTCCCATGGGGCATTTCAGAAACATGTCCTACAACAATTGGCACGGGTGGATTGAGCGGTCATTATCCCTTCTCGTCTGGTTCCACAGGAGGCGGTAGTCACTGTGAATGGGCCGACTGTTTTGCTTAGTTTCATAAGTGCCGTGGGTTGCCTTTTTGTCGTTACGCGCAGCCCTTCTCCATTTACGCATGGGGAAGTTCACGGGAGGTGTTGTGTTTGGTTGTTTTTCTTGAGTGTGGTCATCTCGGAGCACATTCCTCTGAAATATGGCAGTGACAGTGATGGTCTTGCGGACGTGTTTGCTGTTTCAGCTCGTGTGCGCAGCGGCCGGGCACAGCAGCAGGCAGAGGGTGTACTATGTGGGGATCGTGGAGGACTATTGGGATTATGCTCCAAGTGGAAGAAACCTGCTCAATGGCCAGACCATCGACAGGGATGAGTAAGTGGTGATTGACTTTTATTTGGTTGCCTCAACTTGAACTTCCTACCAAAATAAATATTTTTTAGGTTGTTTATGTTATAGATCACCTCAAATCACCTAGACCTCTGACCATTTTTGGATTTCTGGCAGACTCGAGTACAATCCTGGGAAGCTACATTTAAGCAATATACAGCATAAACTGATCAGTACTTTTTACACAGTTTATTGAGACCAAAGTTGCAATTGAACTTTGAGACTTTTACAATTTGTCTTGACTGGTTTAATGACTCATCTGTAAAACTTTTATTTCTGGAACACAAACATGACCACACTAAATACACATATTATATTTTGTAATAATGAAGAAAAATAGATGATAATCTCAGCATGCTTTCATGTTAGATATGCTGTGGTACTTGTCCTTGTCTTGCCTGCCTGGACTGAATGAACTGCACTGCCTCTTCCAGTCTCTGACACTTCAGCACTTTGCTCCAGTAGCAGGTCATTAGTGAACACAGCCTGTAATCTGTTGTCTAATTGTCACACAGCATCAACATGATGCAATTTGTTTTACACCTTCAGTATATAATTACAAAGACCATTATACAACCACATTTCCCAAAAAGTAAACAAACATCTAAAATATGGTCAAATAAAATAATACAACAGTATATGTTTAAAGTGACAACTGGAAGTATTCTTCATCCATGTAAAGATTTGAGTGTAGAATAACATTACAGGATAGTAATAATAGTGCTATTCAAATGTAGCAGCTATGAGGCATTGCAGATGTGGAGAACAAAAATATATGTTTTAAAGTGAATTTTATTGTTCTTTATTTGCAATATGTGACAGGATACTGTCTTACATCTTTTTGTGTTTTAGGTTTGCATCCGTGTTTCTCACAGCAGCTCCTGATCGTATTGGCAGAGTTTATAAGAAAGCTATGTACAGAGAGTTCACAGACGGCACATTTAAGCAGCTCGCTCCTCGTCCTCGATGGCTGGGCTATCTGGGTCCTGTACTCAGAGCTGAAGTGGGTGACGTGATGGTGGTGCATCTGAAGAACTTTGCAACAAGGAGCTACTCAATCCACCCACATGGAGTCTTCTACGAGAAAGATGCAGAAGGTGTATGTTTTTATTTTATTACACGCATATTTACTACTGCAGTAAGTGGCACAGAAGTGAGTCAGTAAAACTGACCTAATCATGTAAATAACATTCTTCTGAGCAATACATGCATTTTTTGTGAGCAATACTTTTAACCGCACCAGTTCTTAAATTTACAAAAATAAAAGGTTTTCTACTTTATTTTACAAACACCCTTAGGCAATATTAGGCTTTACACAATTTTACAAGGGATTTTCCAAAGTTTTAGCCAAGACAGGAAAGAACTGTGTGTGAGTATGTCTCTGTGGAACAAAGGTCTTGTGCAACGTCCGGAAGTCTTATCAGAGAATTAAGGTTGCATAGAAGCTAGGGATAGTAAGAAATACCGGTAGATAGAATTGTCATTATTTGCAGTCAGAATTTTATATGCAAATATATAAAGTTGCCCGTCACCTGATTATTATTGTGGGGGTTGTGATTTAAAAAGGTTGAGAACCACTGGTATACTGGACACACTTTATTTCAGTTGGTTTAAAAAAATATACTTTATGTGACAGATTTACATTTTGCATTACAATTGTAGTAATAACTAGTGATATGTTTTTCAGGAGCATTGTATCCAGATGGTTCTTCAGGAAGGTTGAAGCAGGATGACATGGTGCAGCCTGGAGGCAATTACACATATCGCTGGGAGGTCAGACCTGAGTTTGCACCTACAGATGAAGATGCTAACTGCCTGACTTGGGTTTACCACTCCCACATAGATGCTCCCAAAGAAATTAACTCAGGGTTGATTGGAGCTCTTCTCACCTGCAAGAAAGGTATGATGCAATGATATAGGAGACTTCCATAACTGACTAGTAATAACATTGCAAACTTTCTTCAATCTTACAGGAATCTTAAAAGATGGTATGTCCCGGAGTGATGTCGACCAGGATGTTATTTTAATGTTCCATATTGTGGATGAAAATAATAGCTGGTACCTGAAGAGCAACATGCTCAATCTAACCGAACCACCAGATGTAAAGGATAAAGACTTTATTGAGTCAAATTTGATGCATGGTGAGCATTGTACTTATGGGGTTTAACTTAAATAGAGCTTAATAAGTGAATAAATATTTTCAATATATTTAAATTAAGGCTGTAATCCCCTTGTCTTTTAGTTGATTAATCAGTCACTGGTGTCTTAGTTGAGCAAAATTTGTATTAGTCGAATTTAGATTATATGGATTTATATGGGAAAACAGTACGAAGAAGAAATGAGTAAATTAGCTGAACATTTGGTATTTTTTGTATTTATCAGTAAAATGGCAGATTAAACAGGTTAAATTTAGTCTGTCTTTATATTGCTTCCTAGTACTTTCCTCTGTGTAAATAGTTGTTTTTACAGGTGTGGTGTTGTGAGTGCAGTTTGGGTCAGATACATAGAGATACATAATAGTTTTGAAAGCTTTTGCCACGCCTCCTTTTAGTCGACTCACCGATTTGCAGGACATGTGTTCAGTCAACCAAGAATTTACAGCCCTAATTTAAATATATTTTTTAAGTACTGCTGTGTAGAAATATGTGGCTTCTGCTTGACCATCACTTATCTCTTTCTCCCATCTCAGCTATTAATGGTTATATGTTTGGTAACTTGCCCACTATCGATTTGTGCCAACACCGGACTGTGGCTTGGCATCTTTTTGGGATGGGCAACGAGAATGACATCCACTCTGTCTTCTTCCATGGCAACACAATCATGGACCGTGGACATCGGACAGATGTCCTCAGTCTGTTTCCTGCCACTTTTGCAACAGCTGAGATGGTCCCTAAGGCCGAAGGAAAATGGCTTCTGGCTTGCCAGGTCAATGACCACTTGCAGGGTAGGGCATATCACCTTTGACCTTAATGTGACCTCTGAATTCTTCACTAGGTGGTTGGTCTATTTGTTCTTAGAAGCTGAAACTGTTGTGCTGAGTTGTTAAAAGGGAAGTATGCATTTTTTTTTCCCCACAGTTTACCGTGTTTCCTGAACACATCACAACTTGTAATTTCTGTTCAAAGTTCACACTGGACACTGTTCTTGATAATTCATGCTGACTTTTGAAATTCTTTTGTCATATGGTACATTTAGACACTTTTAGAAATTTCAGCAAAAATACAATACCATTTTTAATACTATTTGGGTATATTCAACTTCAACAGCTAAAGGTATTGTAGATAAAGCAAATAACCTACAACTTTATGGGAAAAATAAATAGATTAAATGGTAAAAGAATATTTGTTGTTGATATCATTCTACTCAGAAAAATCCAAACAACTCATAATCACCATCGATCTAAACCTTGGTGTTAACCTGGACTACATTAATATGTCGTTTTTGCTACAACTGTAACTATACTGTACACTATATATATATATATATATATATATATATATATATATATATATATATATATATATATATATATATATATATATATATATATATATATATATATATATATATATATATATTCTTTTTCTAATCATTTTACTCATTGGTGCAGAGAATCTGTTATCTAGTAAATGTCAATTTTTCCCTCTGTTTCAGCTGGAATGCAGGGCTTTTATGAGGTGAAGTCTTGTGGCAGTGATGTGAGATCCACTCCAAACACTGGGGTGGTGCGGACATATTACCTGGCTGCAGAGAAGGAGCTTTGGAATTATGGGCCCTCAGGAAGAGATGTCATCACTGATGTCTCTTTGACTGAATCTGATAGGTACGAATTTATTTCATGCAATACCAAAGGTAGAAAAATAGAAGAGGTCATGTGAATTGAATTAAGTTAAAATACAGGACAAATTACTATGTCTGTATTTACTGTATGTGTGGACCAGTGCTTCATGTATGCACCAGTGCATCATTGTAAAGCAGTTAGCAAGGCTATGACATTGATTCTCTGGCAATTGCACGCCCACTCTCTTATTTATTTGTCTTACCTTTGTTACCAGGCGAGACATGACGTGGTGATGAATTATTTTTTCTCCACAGTAAAATTATTTTTTGCATCTAAGTTCATAGTTTCCAGAGTTTGCACTAGTGGTCAGTGTCTGGAGAAAGTCATTGGTTTGTGGTAACTCTGAGTGAGAATAAACAGTGACATGATTCAATTGTTGCTGTGTTTTTGTTTTGTCTGAAGAGAACTTTCTGCTTTATTTTATTATTCATCATTTCAAATCTTTTTACTTTTCAGTGACTGTGAGGTGTTCTTTGGCAGAGGAGAGGGTAGAATTGGTGGACAGTACATTAAGGTGCTATACAAAGAATACACAGATGACAGCTTCACCACGAAAAAAACACAATCTTCTGGACACAGACATTTGGGAATCCTGGGTAAGCATGTTATTTCTGTTGGTTTGCTGTGAGTTAGCCACTACTATTTGCTCATCTTAATGTGTGCCTTGGTTCAGGTCCTGTTCTGAGAGCCGAAGAAGGAGACACACTTGAAGTTGTATTCAAGAATAAGGCTGATAGAAATTACAGCATCCAACCTCACGGCCTCCACTATAACAAACGCTTTCAAGGCGCTAGCTACATAGATGGTAAAACACACAACTAGAGGTGGGAGATATGTAAAAAAATGAATAATATAGCAATTGTTGTTGTGGAGATATGCAAACTTGAATATTGAGTATATGGTCTATAATTACAAATGAGAAATGACAGCAAAAAGAGCAAATCAAAAATAAACTAGTCAGAAACATCTAGTGTAATCTTCCAAACAAGGGTATAAAGTCATATTTCTGCCCTTTTGTGATCCATTCACATTTAATGTTTCTTGAACTCTGCTAAGATACACAGGCAGATAGACGGGCACAGTTTAGAACATGAATATCATTATCGAGATGTGAAAAAATATACGTATTGAGATTTTCAAAGACTGACAGGGAAGTTGCAAGCAATTTCAAATAGAAATGTCTAAATTGCATAGAATAGACAATATGGGGGAACAAACATGGCAGTGTGTTTCTTCTATAATGATTAAGTGCATTTCTCTACTGAAGGAGTGGACAAGCCTGGTTCTCACGTTAGTCCAGGGGAGAGTTTCACCTACACTTGGCAGGTTTTGGAAGGTCCCTCAGTGTCAGACCCTCCATGTATCCCATATCTGTATTACTCTGCAACGGACCCATCCAGAGACACCAGCTCTGGGCTTGTGGGACCTCTGCTTGTGTGTAGGAAAGGCGCCCTGACAGAAAGTGGAACCCAGGTGAACTTTTTAAAATGTATTTTTCTAATTAAATGTGAACTCGAAAAATACACATTATTATACATACATTAAATACATGCCAAAAAAGAGCCAATATGTTATTAAAGTAAGCATGTTGCATGGGACATAAGCATTAAGTTGTATGTAAAAGCCTATTCTTTACTGTTTACACTGTTTGGTGTGGATACTTGTGACTGATTTGATGTTTTGTATAATTTTTGCCTTAAGTAGTGGAATAGACATGTTTTGGGTTTGTAACATATTCTTTCCTTAACAGGTGGGCGTGGACAAGGAGTTCTTTTTTCTCTTCTCTGTCATGGATGAAAACATGAGCTGGTATTTGAATGAAAATATAGAGCGTTATGGCAACAGACAGACTAATCCTGACGATGAGGATTTTGTTGAAAGCAATAAAATGCATGGTAACTTTTATTTTGGGGATTTTCATGTTTTGGGTAAATTGTTGTTGACTATAATAATGGTATTATTTCATACAGTTTTTTGACACAGTTATTGCATGTGTGTCATATTGTATTACTCTACATTTCATTTGTAATTGTTTACCATATATTCAATTTTCTTTTTGATATGCAGCTATAAATGGACGGATGTATGGGAATCTGCAAGGTGTGGAAATGTGCGCTGGGGACAGGGTCAGATGGTACACATTTGGCCTGGGCACAGAGGTGGATCTCCATGGAGTTTATTTTGAAGGGAACACTTTTGAGAAGCAGAGCACCACTCGAGACACTGTGAGCCTATTTCCTCATACCACCACAACCGTCGACATGCAACCAACCAGCCCTGGTCAGTACAGTTATGCAAGCATGCACCCACACAATCACAGGTCAGACATATTTCATAAATTGTTTGAAAGAAGGTCTGAAAATGTCACCCAGATAACCCTGTAAGGCACACAACAGGAAACAGATCAAGGTCAGAGCTTATGTTATTTACAGTGACTTTAGACATATTTATAAGATTTATGAGAACTGTTTCAAGAGGATAGTGTAGGAGTTGATGCCTTAATAGTTGATGATCTTAAATAACAAGGCAACATACTGTACATATTTGAAAGTTTACATTATTTTAAAATAGTATTCAATTTTTAAAAATCTATTAATTGGTTTCAGTTTTCTATTTATAGTCACCATTTTGATAACTTTTGACCATTCAGACCATACACACTGGTTTGATTGTAAATTGCCATGCCCAAGTTTTTTTTTATCACTCTTGAACCTATGAATAGAAAATGGGAAAACATAACTTTCCAATAGATTCTAAGATGTGGCATAATAGCCTTAGCAATATACATATATACTACCTCTACTTTGAATATTCCAGGTGTTTTTGAAATGAGCTGCAGAGTAACGGACCACTACTCGGCTGGGATGAGGCAGCAGTATGAAGTCAAACAGTGCAGTGGACACAACTTCAGTGCTACTGAGGATAAACCAAAGAAAACTGTGGAATATTTTATCAGTGCAGAAGAAATGGTGTGGAACTACTCTCCAAAGAGACAATGGGAGCTGGAGAAACATGGCACAGGAAAAAACAGGTGCATAACAACAAGTAGGAGCATTAGAAGTGGGGAGAGTACACATATAGAGCCTGATAAACTGGATAGTAGAATTTAAAAGTGGACAGTTAACATAAATTCTAGTTGGATTGAAAACCACCAACCCATTGGTCAGAGAACAACCAGTTTATCATCTAGTATCAAATAGCAAATGGAAGTAAGAAAACTGAAGTTACTTTCTACCCACTTGTGAGCAGCTTATGTAAATTGTGAAATATAATTTATTGTTCAACAAAAAACTGCATATAACTTGTTTGTGTTAATGCCTAGCCCTAGTAATATATTTGTGGAACAAGGGAAGAACATGATTGGTTCCCGCTACAAGAAGGTGGTTTACAGAGAGTACACCGATGAGACTTTTCATTTCAAGAAGAGCAGGTCCCCCAGCCAAAAGCACCTGGAAATACTGGGTGAGATGCATTCATTTTAGTTCACTTTGTTTATATAGTGCATACATTTAGTTATGCTGGAAAGGCTAAAGTGATAAAACATGTTCATGGGTCATTTTTTGTTTTAACTAGGCCCCATTATCAAAGCTGAAGTTGGTGAACAAATTATTGTTACGTTCAAGAATAAAGCCACAAGACCCTATTCACTAACAGCACAGGGGATCAGATCAAGTGGGTCCCATGTCCATGTACAACCAGGTAAATGTCAACAATTCAGAATCTGAAGGACTTAACACATTCTGAGACCCACCAATCTTATGTATAATGAAGAAATCGATAGCTAGCAACTCAGAACAATTATTGTAAGTTTAAAATCTCTGCTAGGTGCATATCACTTAATATCAAGGAATCATTCACCTCTTCTATTCTACTTTATTCTGCCTTTGCAATAGTGAATGCAGATTGAATGCAAAGTAGACTCAACATGAGTATGCATTAGTGGGAGCTGGACTGAACTAACAACCTTTCTGTTAGTGGGCGGACATTCTTCAAACTGAGCCACGGCCACTCCAAGTTGTTGTGTTTCTCTCACAGGGTATGTCCTTCAGCTGACCTGGGACATTCCTCCAAGTGCTGGTCCAGGAGATTCTGATCCTGATTGTATCACTTATGCCTACTATTCAACTGTAGATTTTATTAAGGTAACTATTACTATTTTATTAAGGTAACTAATAAGGTCACTAAAATCAGGGACATATTCAGGATAGAGGTGTTTAAGTGAACATTTCAATAAACTCAGATTTGAAGTGAAAGACTCTAATGACCCATGGGAAGTAATGTGAAACTTTAGTTGTACTTTTGGAAAACTGAACTCCAGAAATTAGAGAAAGCAAACCTCTATAATCGTGTTATTTTATGTTTCTTTTTAGGACATGTACAGTGGTCTCCTGGGACCCCTGGTGGTGTGTCGTCCTGGGACGCTAACATCAGACAGAAAGATTGTGAATGTGGACAAAGAATTTGCTCTTCTATTTATGGTTTATGACGAAAACCAATCCTGGTATTTGGATGAAAACATCAGAACGTACCTGGGAGTTGACCCTGACAACGTCACAGATGATGCAGATTTTATGGAGAGCAACATGATGCACGGTAAGAGCTTTGAAGAAAGGAGAGACAGGCACAGAGGGGGTTAATATCTGATCTACCCTGGAATGTTACATTCACTGATCCTTGTGAGAAAAGTGGACTTAGGAGAGAAAAGCACTTGAGCTAATCCTTAAGTGGTCAACAGAAACATAAATATCAAGGGATCAAGATAAACAAAATGGCCATTTCTATTAACTTTATACTGTTTTATATATAATCATCTACTAAATCAGTACATATCAGGCCATTTTGGTGAGTGTTACAGGAATTCATGAGACTTTTTCTGCCTAATTATATCAGTTACTATGTAAACTCATAATCCACTTGGTCAACTTTTTGTTAAAGTCAGATATTTGCATTGTTCCAAATCATTTGGTATACATACTGTGTTTTTAACACATGAAATAGTACTTTTACAAAACCTTTTTTGTTATTGAAATATGTTTTACATTTTGCACATTTTTACAGAGCTACACTTAAACATTTAGACAGTTGCAGAAATATGAACAAAACTGCTCCCAAAACTCCAAAACGTAACAATTGAACTGGATATTGTTGTGCTCATTCAGCTGGCATTGCACTGTATAATAAAACAGACTTTGCATGTTTTAAAGGGATCAATGGTAAAGTGTATGGGAACCTCCAGGGCCTGGTGATGACCGAGGGCCAGAGGGTCAACTGGTATCTGCTGGGAATGGGCAATGAGGTGGACATGCACACAGTCCACTTCCACGCTCAGACATTCACATACAGGGTAAACCCAACAAGACAATCATAATGTCTTTTCAGAATGTGAAACATATATTTAGAGACAATACTGAAACTAACCCAGGAATTAACCCAGGACTAAAGTGGACGAAAGCAGGATTAAATCACATTTAAAATAAGAACAAGATTTTAACTGAGCTAAGAGTAAACTTTGGTGTGTTTGCACTTGGAATAGTAACTAAAGTGGTACTAAACCTGGAACTAAACCTGGATTTAATCTGGACTGGACCAGGACCATACCAGTTCTACATCAGGACTAAACTGGGCTCAAACTCAGACTAAACCAGGGCAATGCATAGATGCAAAATGTATATGTGAAAATCTAAATCAGAATAGGACTGTACAATCAGATTAGGGCAAAACTACCAAAAATCAGAATAGTTTGAGAACCACTTCTGTAATCTATTTTAACATCTTCTGGACATTCTTAACTCACAGCTTCCTGTTCTCTGTACTTTTTGGCCAGACCGACCGTGTGCACCGTGCTGATGTGTTTGACCTCTTTCCGGGGACCTTTCAGACAATAGAGATGGTGGCACAGAGCCCAGGCACATGGCTACTGCACTGTCATGTAAGCGACCATATACACGCAGGCATGGAGACCGTCTATACTATTCAAGGTATTTTTCATCTAACACAATGTATGTATTATTTAGTTGTACATATAATTATTTCAAGTGTTTCTCTGTTTCTTACAGAGCTCTCCTCGCAAGGTAAGATAACAAAATATTAAATAATAAACCCCATATATTACCAAGCATTTTCTAAGTCTAAATATATAAATAACATATTGAGTACTGGTGCACAGCTTTACTTTACTGAGCATTGTCATTTTTGTAATTTGTAATAGTTACTCAGAAAGTAGGTGTGATGTTTACATTAGTTCATTTATTTTGGGCATTACTTCCCTTAACTTTTTAACTAACTTTTCCTGTGTCTTATGTAGCCCCGGGCACAGGATGCAGTTTGGATGGCTGTGTGGTGACGCTGCTGTTGGGGCTAGGACTTCTGAGTGTATCCAGACTTTACTAAATAAGGGGAAAACCACAATGAGCCACTATTAATGCACTCAAGCCTAAAGAGTCACACATGTTGCTTTTTTGGCTTTATCAAATACGTGTCTATAATGTGTGATTTTTTTATTTTTATTATTTTGTACCTATGAACTGCTGCTTTGAATTTGTGCATTGTAATGTATTTATATGGCCCTAAAAACAAAGTATCTGACCAAATATCAAGTTGCAGAATGTGCAATAAAATGTGTTTTTGTGTTGTAGACAATGGCTTTTGTTCAAAACATTTTGTCCACACGGGGGCGTGTTTTTACACAAAATTACCAACGTAATCAGACACTCTGAGGTGGATAAGTAAAATGGTACAACATTTTTATAGTCAGCTATCTTCACTCTTCGTTCAACAACGGTCAACAACAGCCGAATAAAAAGTCATGAGCAGGGTAAATGTTTGGATAGGCTCCTGTAACGCGTTTGATCAATAAATGTTTGGATAGGCTCCTGTAACGCGTTTGATTAATAAATGTTTCGATAGTGGACTGAGTTGTCTGCGTTTGTTTGAATTTGTATAATTCACCATCAGTATCTTTCTCTATCTTGCACTATCTGAGTTAATCAATTGTGTTTCCATAACAAACAGGCGGTATGTCACTGATCACAGCGCACATCTCCATATGATGGAGTTCAGATGGCACCAGTGATGTCTCTAATTGATTTGCATATTGATAATAAAGCCTATGACTAACCTGCAGCAGCATTCCTCTGTAGTGTCAGTGTGTCTCACTTCTGTTAAATGAACTTTTACAAACCAGGTCAGCCTTCCTCTTTGTAAACAATCAATAAATGGTGTTGTTTTCCAGGCACAGTCCTGCGCTGCTAAAATAATTATTGCAGTTGGAATTCTCCCGCAAAAATAGTATGTTTTATTTAGTTGTTTAGTAGTGTAAATTTACATTACATTCACACGTGACTGAAGGCCATAGAGAGCTCAGAGCGAGTCATCTTTATTCAGTGTTTACATTATTATCAGTCTTTTCAAAGTGTCTATAATAGGCTTTACTCTTGGTGTTTATCTAGTAATGTATGACTTTCTATATGTTTGATCAAAATTAACAATCATTTGATTTCACTTAACCGTTTTAAACTATTTGATTTAGTAGTTACAGTGTCATGCAATAGTGTGGATTGTCAGCAGATGGCGCTCTGTCGTCTCATGACTGACCCAACTCATGGGTATATAAATGTGGCCCTTTTGCAGAAAAGTGCCCATTTACTGACATCAAGAGGAGCCCACGCTGTTGGACACAATCTGGAGGTCAGATAACATGTTATTTTAATACAATGTAGGTGCTGTGCTTTTCTGCTGAATTTGTCCAGACTGCATTGTCTCCAAAATGATATTCATAGACTGTGTTATAATAAATGTGTATACGTTAGATGTGTTTTTATTGTATTTAAATGTTAGCAGGGTAATGTTGATGGGTTGTTGTTTGGTTAGATACACCAGAGAAGTGATGAGTTGCGCTTGGATGACTCTATTTGGATCTGGAGGGGTTGTGGGACATAGACAGTTCAGAGAGGGAGAGAAAGAGGGGCATCCATGTGAGAGGAAGAGCCCCATTTTCACAGTCCAGTTCAGACCAGTTTGATTTAGACATCAAACAACAGAAACCCTTACATCACAGATTAATGTACCTATTATGTAATTTCATATTAGTCAAAGTTGAGTTGGGAATTGTTCAGGTTGAAGAGGTTTGAAGTTTTTTTTTTTTTTTTTTTTTTTTTTTTTATTCTTACAACTATTCAGTCAGCTAGCTAGTTATCTTAGGTTCAAAGTTAATCATGTTTATCTCACAAAGCTGAACCTTCCTGCAGTCATGTGACCTGAATGGTAGGTGTAGCTATAAAACCACTGATTGCACTCGCTTCTTTCTCTTTGCAGAGGTGGCCATAGCAGCATCACCTAGGGCAGGCCTGCATCTAACACCCAAGCCCTCATTCTTTTCCTGCTCATTTGACTGTTCTTGGGTTAGACCATGGCACCTACTCTGACCACAGCGTTCGCCAGGCGGTGGTGGATGGCTGTCACTGCCATCATTGAAAACCTGCTGTTCTCTGCAGTGCTGCTGGGGTGGGGGTCCCTGCTCATCATGCTGAAGTCTGAGGGCTTCTACTCATACCTTTGCACTGATGAGGGTAAGTAGATGTAGACATACATTTTATGGTTTACTTGTCCTCCTAACTCCTTCTTGCAGTAACCCATTACTTAACAATATTGAGGGACTAGTGACTATGTCACTTGTGAATTTGATAAACAACATAACTGATCAAAGTAAAACATGTTTTAGATTAACATATGTCTAGGTATCTTGCTTATATTGTCAGCCTTCTTCCTTATCTGACTGATAATGTGTGTAGGAGGGAAAGAGCACCAGATCAGCTTTTTGTAGACTGTGATATGAAACACAGACATTGACAGTGGCTTTATTACTGCCATTGTGGATGTTGAAAGTCCACTGATTGATTGTAAATGACAGAGTGTGATAGTAAGTGATAGCAAAACTAGAAAACAAAAAAAAAACTTGTCAAAATTAAACAGATGATGGTCCACTGTTAGTTCTGCTAATTCAGCAGAAATAACGCCATAGTCATAGTCTACAAGGTTTTGCAGAAGCAGCTGTTTTTATAGAATAATCTCAACAGCATGTGGTTTGTTAAACTGGACGAGTTTGGACTTAAACTGAAATGTCATCAATTAGATAAACCACAATTGGACATGTCATGCTTGACAAAAAAAACTGTACATGCTGTATGTATATTGCTTCTGCTAGAGTTTTTATTTACTTTGCATGCAAAATAAAAAGCCTATTTACTCATATTCACTCAGATAATCTCCTTACACATAATGGTGGGAAATAATGCCAAAAATGACCCATGAAAAGTATCACAATAAAAATATTCAGACAATATTAAGCCAGTCTAACAGAAATATGTAGCTAAAATGCATTAGTTGTTTAAGAATCAGACAGATTTAGCACAAAATGGCTACTGCAGTTTGTTATCAAGGTACAATACAAATGTTTTACACAGTAATATTTTTACATACAGGAAACCACACCAGCTCTACAAACCTGTCCCTGCCCACCCCGTCCACTGATGAGTATGCAGACTACTATATGATGCTTGAGAGTGAGACGGGTGTGGTGGGCTTGGGGGATGGGGTGGAGATGAAACCTCTACTGCCCCCCAATGGCCCTCTGAAAATGAACGGCTGGCTCATCTGTAAGGAGCAGGACGAGATGCTCAACTTGGCCTTCACAGTGGGTTCTTTCCTGCTTTCAGCCATCACTTTGCCACTGGGGATCGTCATGGACAAATACGGGCCACGCAAGCTCCGACTTTTGGGAAGGTAAAGAGAATATCATAGGTTTAGTCACTTTATCCAGGCTTGGAACCATCACAAATTAATTCTTAAAGATGTCATGTCTTTGGCTGGTGTAAATCTAAATAAACAAGAAGCCAGCACATGGTCTTAGTGCTGTCAGCTAAGATATGCTATATGGCTAAATTGTTTTCCAAGTGCAAAACACAAATCTGCTGTAGGAATATATACATATGTATAAATATATATATATACACAAACACATACATTTTCTTATTCCTTGCAGCACCTGCTTTGGACTGTCCTGTCTAATGATTGCATATGGAGCTTATAAACCAAATGGTAAGTCCACATACTTATATTCCTGTCATTTGCTACAACCATCCATCTACTTCTATTTATATCGCCAACCTCTTATATCACATCAGCTCACTTTCCTCTTTCACTGCATTTAAAAATCTTCCTGGCTAAAGTGGTGAATGATATGCTAAAAATATTATAATCAATATATAATACATAACGTCATCTACTGCTTCTAAGACCTGATTGTGACTAGTTATATCCACCTGTCACTCACTCGGAGCATAACAGAGCTTGACCAATAAGAGGAGTGGGTAGGGAAAAAACTATGAGTACAGGTCTGCATTAAATTAAATTTCTATAATTAAATAGACTGAACCACGATATGATGATTTCACTAAAATAGCACATTGTCAGCGATATCACCACCTAGCTGCCACCAAGCCAAACTCAAACTGAGGTGGATTGGACCTAGGTCCAAATCCATCTCAGTCTGACCTTTTTCCCTTATTTAAGAACAAAATATCTAACATCAGCTATCCCTATAACATGCTGACCCATTATAACATTTACCATAATGACGCCACAAAAGTTCCTTCACATTTTCAGCAAGCAACTTCCAGCAATACAACAAGTCTTCTCCTTGGCCTCTTTGTACTTCATTATGTGTGTCCTCCACAGAACTCTCTGTCCTCATCTTCATCGCCCTCACATTTAATGGCTTTGGGGGCATGTGTATGACCTTCACCTCTCTCACAGTAAGTTTGTTTGTCCAGATGTAAATGTTCTAGTATTTCAAGAGTTCCCCCATTGATTCATTATAGTTTGTGTGTAATAACCCTGGAGCGCCCTCCCCCTTTGTCCTGGCATTCCTGACTGTCTCTCATTTGCCGTGTTTTGGCTTTGGCAACACTGAGCTCTGTGTTTTTGAGGACAACAGCTTTAATTAGTAAGATGCATCTTTCTGTACTGAGGGGATATTTGACCACAGAGTTGTCCATGAATCCAACCATATGCAACAAACTAAATTGTTCATGGAAAGCATTATACACACTTCCAACTTATAGCTGTAAAAGTGACCCAACGTGAGTTTGACAAAAGAAAGGGAAAGGCCAGAGGGTAACTGTTACTCATTATATACAACAATTCTAAAACTGTTAGGCTTTCAGGTGTTTTTATTGCTATGGGCAGTTCTTTCAGCATACTTTGGACTTTGAAGCAACTATTATAAAGCTACAATAAATCCAGAATTTCAATTAACAAAAAGCAACAACAACCACAAGGTGCTTTCTCCATTGTACATGCTAAAACCCATAAACAATATGTTCTAATGGGGGTATAAACAGAAACACTGAGTTCAAAGAGCACCCTTATATCATTCCTTCTCCTTCACTCCCCTGCAGTTCATCAGACTACAATTCCTCCCCAAATTCTCTGAGCAGAGTGCAACCCTGCTCCATGGTAATGCAGTTCCTCGAAAGGGCCTCGAGGCATCAATCTTACAATAAAATGTCTTAATTCTAAGCCTCCATTGGCAATCTTTTTACTTTTTAAGAATGTGTGACTCAATCCTACCTTATATCACCACCAGCAGCAGCCTTAGCTTTAATGTTAGTGCTTATTTAAGGTAAGTTTTAACTCAAGGGGTTATCAGAGTGTGTGTATAAAAACATGTTTTCCATCTTTGCTTGTGGACCTTTATTTTGTTGCTGGGTTAATCATTGACCAGAGCAGTCTCCTTGATCATGACTTTTTCCAGGCGTTTTACTTTCCAAAGCTATAAAGGAACTCTCAGATCACCATGGCTTCTTTTTGAAGGCTCGGCACTTTCCTAAGCACCACTAGTGTGACCCCAATTTGTCTCCAGTGTACCACATAATAAATACTTATTTTCACATAAAATGTACTTATAAAACACGCATTGTATCAAGTATAACATTAATATGGACACTTTCCTTTTAGGTGATGTTAACGTCATTTGCCTTTTGCAGACTAGCACATCCCAACAGAACCTTGTCCTTAAATGTGTCCTGACCTAACTCACCATTACCTCACAGCTGTATGAGTCAGTTTTTTTTCAGATTTTATCTGAAATCATGTTTGTTTGTTGCCAAACTGTCTTCACCTTAGATCCTCAAACATTATTTAAGTTGTAATCTCATACGAGTTCTTGTATTTAATGTTTGGACATGATTTATTTTATTTTATTTATTTTTTCTTCAGCTACCTAATATGTTTGGGGACCTTCGCTCCACATTTATTGCCCTCATGATTGGTTCTTACGCCTCCTCAGCTGTCACCTTCCCAGGAGTCAAGGTACTAACAACAAACCAGTACATCAGTACATCAGTCCATCAGCATCAACAAACACAAATACCACTGCTGCTTCTGTAAATTTAATTATGGTCATATTCAGGTTTATGACAATTGTTTTGGTGACCACAGGTGATTTACGATTTGAACATATCTTTCATCACCATCTTGGTTGTCTGGGCAGCCTGTGCTGGTCTGGTTTTTCTCAACTGCTTCTTCAACTGGCCCCTTGAGCCCTTTCCTGGGCCAGAGGATATGGACTACTCGTGAGTGTCTCATGTTGTGTAAACTGCATCAATCTACAATGTAAAATAGTTTTAAAAAGAAAAAGAAAAGGATCTTGTAGAATGTATAGTTAAGCCAAGGTGCTGGTCCTACGGTAAAGATACAGGGCCCACCTGGACAACCATATTTTATGTCTGTATTATCTATCATCTGTATTTTCATATTCCCTTAGTGTGAAGATTAAGTTCAGTTGGATGGGCTTTGACCACAAAATTACCGGAAAGCAGTTTTATCGCCAAGTGACCACCATTGGGCGCCGTCTCAGTGTGGGAACAAGCCTGAAGACTGATGATATGCCCACCAAAGAGGGCCAAAAGCTCTGCCTGTCCACCACAGACCTGGAGATGGAGTCTAAGGCACAAGTAGAGAGTAAGACATTACAGCGCTACAGCACTCTATGAGCTCACAGGCTGAAGATGATGGAGCATGACATGACCCCACAGCAATGTGCAAAAATAATTAAACCACTGAAAAGCTCAGATTTAATATTAAGTAAATTATTCTATACACATTTTTTTATGATGTTATTTAAATTTACAAGTGACATTTTACAGTAGAGTGGAAATATGATATGATGTGGATGATGTGTTGGAAAAAGACATATTTATGATTTTTTAAGCTAAAGAAATTTTGTATAATTTTCCATATTGTAATATAACATATAACATAACATTATT
The DNA here is from genome assembly GCF_009829125.3 of Periophthalmus magnuspinnatus. Taxonomy (NCBI): domain Eukaryota; kingdom Metazoa; phylum Chordata; class Actinopteri; order Gobiiformes; family Gobiidae; genus Periophthalmus; species Periophthalmus magnuspinnatus. The sequence goes on along the minus strand of NC_047139.1, from coordinate 29,555,961 downwards.
CATGTTTTGTCCTGTCACTGCAGCCCAGTCATTCTTGAAGAGTGTGGTCAGCCCCATCTTTCTGCTCAGTGCGGTCACTATGTCGGTCACTCAGCTGCGTCTGCTCTTTTACATGGGAGCCATGAACAGTGTGCTGGAGTCACTCACTGATGACCTCAACACAGGTCAGCAACTTTATCCCCAACAAACACATTTAATATACATTTGTTTGTATTTACATGCTGCATTATCTATTTGATACTGTTTCAGTACCCATAACTTTGATTAAATACGTTAAAACAGCTGAACTTACAAATATCCATGGGCTTTTCAGTTGAGAGAATGGAAGTCGGTAAGATTAGCACAATCTGTAGATTACTTAACCTAAATTTTGACTTTAACAATAACCTTAAAACCACACAATCATTAACTCAATAGCAACACCATTAGAAGTAGTAAATACACCTTTTACTGTGTGGAAAAAAATGTATTATTTTCCTGCTGATGCATAATAGTACAATACTGATTCAAGCATGTTTAGTAGAAAAGTATATTAGAAAACTACTATCTGTAGAGCCATGTGTAGTGATACTTTTGAATAGGCCTACCTGTTGATGCATGCAGTTTCCTCCAACACACCAGTTAATGATTACCTGCCCCAATGTATTGTAGTAGTTATTAACAAGTACAAGGTCACTCTAGTCTTGTCCTTTATAGATGTACTATGTAACTTTTTGAGTGGAAAATCCACCACCTGTTGGTCTCTGTCTAGAATGTACCGCAACATGGCATTAAACTTATCTATCTTGCATTTATTCAATTATAGACTCAAAAATATCCTGAAAGATGAGGGCGTCTTTCCACAGATCTGACCTTTAACTTGCACTAGAGGTGTCATCTGCTTGTCTATATGGAAATAGATATAATTACTGCCATTTTGTAGGACTTTCAAAAACAGAGCCAAAAACATCTCTGTGGAGGCAAGCGAGTGGCAGACATTTCAGCAGAAAGTTACATAGTGCGCATTTAAATTGTAATTTATTTGATTATTCCTCACAGTGAGTTTGTATTCGTCCATCTTTGGCGTGCTGCAGCTGCTCTGTCTGATGACCACCCCAGTGATTGGTCAGATCATGGACTGGAAGTTGAAAGAGTGTGACGATGGAGATGGGGAGAAACAGATCTCCAGCACGTATGTCTTTACCTTTCGGTTTTGTGCTTATTTGTTAAAATACTAACATTAACTTTATTTTGTCGTGACGTTGTGTCCACAGAGGAGAGAAGAAGAAACGCAGGGACAGAAAGACACAGAAAGTGACCAATGCCTTGAGAGCATTTGTGCTCACAAACGTCCTGCTGGTGGGATTTGGTATTACATGCATAATCCCTAATTTGCACCTTCAGGTAAGTGGTGGAAGATATTCAAAAGATATAATATTTAGTTTTGCATTGTTAATTGCTATGGCAACTGTCCAAAGTTTTGGTCATTCTGAAACCCAGTTATATGGATGAAAAACTGATTTTCTTTTACAACAGGGACATTAAGCCTGAGCCTGAACAATGTTAGTTGCATAGTTACAGGAGATTGTACTGCACTGTCCATTTCTGAAGCATTAACCTTTAATCTTGTGTTTGCACAGATTGTGTCATTTGTTTTACACACTGTGGTCAGAGGGTTCATCCACTCAGCTGTTGGTGGTCTGTATGCTGCTGTGTAAGTACTATAAAATCATAAACCAGTACAAACTATCTAGTCATAGAGTCTGTTGTCTATGGTAACTGCTGAAGATAAAACTCAAATGGCATTAATAGCTGTCACAATAATTACCCTATCTACTGCCTTCAATAAATGAAAGATGGAACAATCATTTATAGGGTCAGTATTTATTGTCAGTAACTTATATTCCCTGAGTCACTTTAGAAAGAGTCTAACTTAAGTCTTTCATTCTGCCATGTATTTATTGCAGCTCATGTTTTATTGTACATTTATATTGTTTATAATTAAAATTTTCAAAATTTGTTATTATGATAGGCCTAATGATTTTTTTTTCTCTGCAAATCATCTGTAATATTAAGTCCTAACCTGCTTCCTGTTGTGCAGGTATCCCTCGTCCCAGTTCGGCAGTCTGACAGGGATGCAGTCTCTGATCAGTGCAGTGTTTGCTCTCCTGCAGCAGCCTCTGTTTTTGGCCATGATGGGTCCACTACAGGGAGATCCATTTTGGGTATGTATACAAACAATTATTCACTCCAACATGTGTTTACAGGGCAGGGGTAAATATGACTTTGTCCTTCAGGTGAACATCGGACTGCTGGTTCTCAGTATGCTGGGATTTCTCCTTCCTCTCTATCTGATCTGCTACAGACGAGTACTCAACAAGGAACAAATGGAGAGAGAAGAGAACGCCAAGATCTACATCAAAATCAACGGCTCTGACATCCCAGAAGCACTAGTTTAATAAACTGTGAAAAATCATCAACACAACATTCACTGACTGAAAGGACACCTTAGCAGATTTCAAAGATAGATATAAAAAATATTATATCTGGATGAGATCTGACCTCATCCACACATCAAACTGTTGGACCACGACAGGACAAGGAGGAAGAGGAAAAGGGGATGAAGAAGCAGTGAGAGGAAAGACTGTGAAAGGAGGAGGTTCTGACCTCTGTATCCCCCAAAACCTCTCAGCCTCATTTTCTCCTGCTTTAGTCATGTTATATTTAATGTATGAGTGGAACATTTAACACAGCCACAGTTATGTATTATAATCTGTGATATTAGTATATTTTTTATTTTTGTTATTAAATCATTTACCATTAAAAAATAGCTCTTTATTTTACATGTGTCATATAAAGAAGTAAATGCTACACCATTCTTCTGTAGTTTTAGATATATTTTTGACATATCATTAAGTATAATCTAGTTTTATATATTCTCCATCTGAAAGGGAATAAAAACTGTCATTTGTAATACATTTAGTATTTTTATTACCTTCTATTTGCTCTTGTACGTTATTTATCCCATAGCTTGCCTCTAGCTGTGCCTAATGTGCTTTATGCATATGTGCAAAAGTGGATTTAGACAATTTAGATAATAAATAGACATTTTCCACCTGCATTTTCAGCACTTTATCCACATATATTCAGCTCGCCATTGTCAGCCCCTGGGATAAACTAATTATAATTCCAAGAGTGTGTGTTCTAGATGTGGCATATGTTAATATTGTGCTAAATAAAGATGTTTCAGTCATGATTCCAATGCTGGTTTGTAGCTGTAATAAAATTGTCACAGATTAAGTCAGACCTAACAACTCAGCCTTCCCATCTCTTCTCTGTAGAGGTCGCTAAACTCTATATTTTAATGCACTCAATCTAGGCCTATACATACATGTGTAATAAAGCCATCTATCCAAAATATGCACATGTAAACCATGAAGCAAAAACACAAATAAAAAGCATTTGTCTTAAACTTGTCTGTAGTGTCGGTTACAGACACTTATGTACATAGATCACTGATTGTTATAGACAAGATAGCCCTATAATAAAAGATGATAAAAGTGCCTGTTCGCCATCTTTCCCGTGAGCCTTCTCTCCCCACTCTTGGTTCAGCAGTCTGCTCTGATACTCTGCTCGTGTGTCTGATACTTGACTCTCACAGATGGCTATCACTTGACACTCTGCTTCTCGTCACCAGAGAGATGAGAGAGAGGTCGGTGTGCTGTGACCAACACTGAGGGCTCAGGGTAGCACTGTACCAGGTCCATCCAGGCACCCATGGCACCAGTGACAGAGGTCAAATGTTTCTTAAGGTCACGTGTAATAACTCAGGCCTGATACCTCACGTGTTACATCTAACGGGGCTCGCAGTGGTCACGGAAAAATATCTTGTTCAATATTTGTGGATTTTATAGTCTAAAGGTTAAATGACCTACAAAACAATCACCTAAAACTCAGCTGTGAAGTATGTCAGCCTTTACACTCCACTGCACTCTGTGAAATAGTCATACAAACAAATTAAATGAACTTGATAAATGACTTTATGAGAGCCAAAATGTAAACTCTATGGGACTGGCACGCACAAGCACTGGCTCACAGACCTGAGCTGTGACAGTGGGATAAGCGATCTGATGCTGGCAGGCAGATGCACTAAAAATACAGCAACAGAACGACATTACATAATTTCAGACACGGTCTCGCGCGCGCGCACGAAGTTGCAATCTCCGAGATGTGGCGCGATGAGGCTGGATTAGGACCTGCGCCTTTCGTCATCACATCACGTGCAGCTCAGATTGAGAGGGTATAGTGTAGAAGTAGTCCTTGGAAATATGTGACTTTTTCCACTGGTGGCGTTAACAATCAGACAGGAAGCGTCACGATTTGGAGACGGCGAGTTCCTGTGATTCTCCAGAGATGTGCGGGCGCAGCTGAAGGGGCTTAAGTGAAACAGATGACGTAGAGTGCGCCTGTGCCACGAGTGGTGGTCCCCGCATCATTCCCATAGATACTGCCACGGAGAATAACCACGCTTCTACGTCATCACGACTGGGATGACGCAGAGCTCGCGCCAGAGGGAACGCTTCAGAGATTTGAAAGAGAATTAATTTAACTGCCACAACGACTACTGGTCCACTACACGTATGTATTTGGTAATTGTTTGTGTAGTCCTGTTATGATGTACTCTTTATATGTAGGTTTGGTTATTTCGTTCATTTTAAATGAAATGTCAAATTTACTATATGAATCGTTAAAATGCTAAATCTGAGCACATTTTGAGGAACATACATTTGAATGGGATGGTTACAGTAGACCATATGAGCTGTGAGTCCTTGCTTTCCTCCGCACAGGCCTCGCTCCCTTCTGCGCGCAACAGCAACGCCTCGCCGCGGCCCCGATCAGGAAGTGAATGTGAAGGAAATAAGCCACCGTGTGGAGGTAGAATGACATAGAGGGAAGAGGTGGGAGAGCAGCGCGCGGAGAAAAGAAGAGACTATACCGGTGGAGCGAGCCTGTTTCGGGGAGCTGTACTTCGGCGGTTCGCTCATCTGGGTCATAGGCAATCTACAAAGCTGCTGCACCGCCAAACATGCTCATAAAGGAATTGTAAGTAGCAGTGTATGCGCGTGCTGTGAACTCGTTTCATCGTTGACATTGTGGCCAGTATCTCGGGGTTTCAGGCATGTTATTGCAAGAGTCGCTGTCCATAAGTGGTGCTGATCTGTCCTATCCATCGCTCACGCCCGTCATTATGATATTGTAGCGAGAGCGCATCATCTCTCCACTCTGCATCTGACAGGAGAGGCAGGCTCGAGTTGCATCCGCAGCAGCCGGATAGCATGGCTGTGCCCTTCACACAGTAGACACCGCTAGGAAGTGCAAACCAAGGGGCGGAATAGAGGAATTATCTCCCTGGGTGTAAAATAAAAATGGTGTAGCAACGCAAGAGCAATAGGCTGTGTTTAAGCCCCATCTGGTAGAAAGCTCTGCGGCTTCTGTGGCCATGTTATTGATGCGCGGTGAAGGTGAAACGGTTGCTGGTGGCGGTGCGCTCCGGCATTCAAGTCCGTAGGAATGGAGCGAGGTGCAGCCATGGACAGGCACGGTCAAGGTGGGGGATGCGCTGGAGATGAATGAATTATAACGTGCCCTGTAGAGGATGTGGGCTCAACTGCAAAATGTCAAAAGAATCAAGGCTTGAATTAATAGTTTGGTGATTCAAGATGGTCACCTGATAAATGCATGTTGAATGTAGGTTAACCACTGTATGGCTGTGGCTAGCTGCTGAGTTACTTAGCTTTAGGCCTAGAAATGGTCTAGTGCATTGAAACTAGTGGAGATGAATGGTCCATAATATATGGTTTTGATGTTTTGAAATAAGCCCGCTCAATATACTCTCTCTGTAGAAATAAGAAAAGTGATATAGGCCTGCTGATATTATAATGTCAAAAATATTACTATGTCCATTTGAAGAATTACACCAGCGACCTCAGCAACCTTTGTAAAGCTATATGCTCGCACTGGGTGAATGTAATGTAAAAATGCCAAATTGTGCCAAGAGTCTGTATAAATAATAGACAAATATCAGTGCATTGCTTTCAGTTGTGGCTCACATAGCACTATAAATACTAGCACCTAAAAATAGCCTCTGCTCTTGAATACCACATGTATCAGCTGGATTTCCCTAACATGATTTAATCAATAAATGCCCTGGGAAGAGGGTGAATGCACAGCCAAAGTGATTAGGGAGAGTTTGCAGCTTTAATTAAACTACCTAGACTATGATTAAACATTACATGCTGCAGACAGCCTGTACTAATACATTGAAATGGTATCAATTCATTTTATCAAGCAAGAAATCAACACCATCGTAAAGTAGGTCAAGTCTAAAAAATCAGAAAAAGTAAATAATACTTACAATACTGGTACTTCATCTCCAACAGCACTGCTATTATTCATTACAGCTTGTACCATTACTGCTATTATTACTACTTCAACTATGTGTACTTGTTAAAGAGAGCTGCATCCTGGGTTGACATTTGGGTGTTTGGGATCACAGGTGTCTATAGATGTGAGAGAATACATAGTACAAAGGGTTTGGATGAGAAGACAAGAGGGGCAGGGATGTGATGGGATTTGTGTTCCCAAGTATAACTAAAATGAATGCATTTCTTCCCAAGGATTTCTCAATTCTCATGTTTGAAATGTATAGAAGACGCTATCTACATTATACATACAATATCCTGCTATCTGATGCCTGCCCTCAAAAGAAAAGGAGAGGAGAGCATTGTGTGGGAGGTGAAGGATTATGTGAATTTGAGTGTTCTGTATAAGAGCTGTTTTATCAGAGTGAAAATGATACAAACACTATACAATTAAGATATTTATCCAAAATACCCAATACACCTATGGTCAACAAATATCTCTTTACAAAATGTAGGCTGTAGGAGGCTTTCCAGATTTGTGATACATTAAATACATGTCAATAATGAATGCAACAAAGTCACTATGCAAAAAATGTATGACAAAATTGACTCTTGTTGGAATGCTGTTACCTTCCCAAAACATACCTCGAGTTGTGTTTTGTTTCATTCACACATTTTTCAGTAAACCTTTATTATTAGTCTGTCTACATCTCCAAAGCTCAAAATGCTCTGTTCCACCTTGTGATGTCATGAAGCGGTAGTTTTCACGTTAAGAGTTACCATTTACCCTTTGTTCAGTAGAGATTGGAAATTTCAGGGCTGAAATTATCCAAATGATTGTAGTGACGCTATATAGAGTTAAAAATCACAAAGTGGAACTGACTGCTTTCTGTTGGAGAGAAGAACTCAGCCTACATGTGCATGGTTTGTGTGTTAAACATGTGTGAATGAAACAAAACACACCTCCAGGTCTGTTTGTGACGAGGAAACAACATTATAACATAGATATGGGCTCTTTAAAGAAACATTGCAAGAAAGTACAGTTCACACCGTCTCAGTACGATCTAACTCACAAATTCACCAAAGTCATGTGTCTGAAGCCCATGAACAGTAGGACAGACTGTTCTGGTATAAATGCTATCGTTCCAAAGTAACTTCCTTTTTCTTCTCTTCCAGTCGAGTGATTCTTCCCATATCAGTGGAAGAGGTAAGCTACATTTAGTTGTATTTCTGTTTCTGTTCACAAAATTGCTGATGTTTCTCATTCAGTGTGTCATCAATGGCTATCTTCTGTCATTGATAGCCGGGGCGACAGTGGCTCAGTGGTTAGAGTGTTGGTCCCCCAACCCGAAGGTCGGAGGAGGCCGATGGCGCAGATTGGCAGCCTCGCTTCCATCAGTCTGCCCCAGGGCAGCTGTGGCTACAGTAGTAGCTTACCATCACCAAGTGTGGAAATGAATGAATAATGTGGAAATGAATGAATACTGACTATAGTGTAGCGCTTTGAGAGCGCTACACTATATATATATATGTATATATATATATATATATATACATTTACAAGCGTAAGCCATTATTATTGATAGTACAGCGTATAAGTCACGGCATAGCATGATTATATGAGCAATGAACATGTTTTGTTGAAGAAAAAAACTGAGAAAAATGTGCATTTTTCTAAATTACAATAGACTGGAATGATACTGTGTTGCATGCATTCTTATGGTGCAGCAGTGTCCATGGCCAGAGTCAGTGTCACTATTACACATAAGACATTAGCAGAGGAGAGGGACTCTGATGTGACCCACAGAAAAGGCCTGCAGACAGTTGAGTAATGGTGGCTGTCAGGGGAAGTACACAGCCTCCTCTGCCCTTGACTGCATGGCCCTCCAGAGTAGTACAACTATATATGGAGCTTCAGTATATCAGAGTGTCTCATGTTGTGGTAAGTAGACTACTAGAGTATGGGATTATTCCAGTGATTTTTAGAAACATGGTGAAAACTACTGCTTTGTTTGGCTTTGTATAGATGCATGTTGCTATTTAGTTGTTTCTTCTGGTGTTGATTGATTGGGGAAAATATTTAATGTAACTTTGTGAAGGACTTTTGAGGCTTTGTTGTTTCATACCTTTTCACCTGCAGTTGTAACTTATTTGCTTTTTCTAACATAATTTTATTGTAATTTTGCCATGTCTTAGGAGGCTGAATGACCTTTTTTAATTCACACAAAAGTCTAAATGTCAAATGTTTTGAGGGCATGTCCTAACCCTGGATAGTCACCAGTGAACTCATGACATTAACCTGCAGTAGCGTACTATAAATACTATTGTGTGAAGCTAAACAGGAAAGAAAGTGTTTGGAAAGATCTCTTCATTTTAAACTATGTTTATACTTACTGTAAACTAGGTGGAAAAGCCATGTTTCTATACCTGCCTCAAAATAAGAGTAGTACCATCCATAATACAATCACACACTGGTAACGGTTGATGAGTTCGACTATTATACCAACTATTGTGCTAGAGGTGCTTAAAATAAAAGTACATTATGTTTGTGACCTTTGGTTATATTTTGTGTTACAGTATCAGGTGGGCCAGCTGTACTCAGTAGCTGAGGCCAGTAAGAATGAGACAGGAGGTGGAGAGGGAGTGGAGGTGTTAAAAAACGAGCCCTACGAGAAAGACGGAGAGAAGGGACAGTACACACACAAAATATACCATTTGCAGAGGTAAGCAACATGTTCTTCTACCATTACTGCAGTTTTGAGTGTAAGGTTGCACAAAATATTACAATCTACTTTAAATTACATTATGGGTTTACACATTATCACAAATGTTGCATTTATTTAGATAATCGAATGTCCTCTGCAAAGAACAATGTTTTTGTTTTGTTTTAATGTATTTAGTAATTTAGACCTTGACAAACATGTTCTGTAAACCATGGGATTTACCAGTTCATCTTTCAGTCTTTGCTCGAATGTTAAAATTCCTGCAGTTGCTTACAACGTGCACTTTGAATAGAATCTTACTTTTTAAACATATATCACAAATGAAAGTGGTGTGGTTTGTGACATTACCAGAATCACCTGCCAATATCACCAGCTGCAGTCTATAAATCTGACTTTACTGAATGAATCCCAGTGCTATTTAGTTTCTGTCTGTTATAGCGTTGTAAAACTGTATATTTCAAAAGTATGTTTGATATATATTCAAGCAGTATTTTAATGTGATTTTTCATGTAGTAAAGTGCCATCATTTGTCCGAATGTTGGCTCCTGCATCGGCTCTCAACATTCATGAGAAAGCCTGGAACGCATACCCGTACTGTCGCACAGGTAAACAAACCCCACTGCTCATGTATTACTTATTTACAGTAACTATTATTTATTTTAATCAAAAGCATTTATACATATATTTTAATACTGCTCTTCTGGATATGCCAAAGCCATTCGCAAATCAATAGTATATGTGTGAAATATGTACTTTTTGTATTGATAAAATACTGACATGAAACTAGCAAAAACAAGCGTTTTATCACACATTTTGCCTCTCTCGGAGTGTTTCTGCCTCCCTCCCTCAGCCCTCTCCCTCTCTCTCTTTTCTCTCTCCCTCTCTTTCCTTTCTCTCTTTCCTCTCTCTCTTTCTCTCTCTCTGTCTCTCTCTCTTTCCTCTCTCCCTCTCTTCCCTTTCTCTCTCTTTCCTCTCTCCCTCTCTTTCCTTTCTCTCTCTCTCTCTCTCTCTCTCTCTTTCCTCTCTCCCTCTCTTTCCTTTCTCTCTCTTTCCTCTCTCTTTTTCTCTCTCTTTCCTCTCTCTTTCTCTCTCTCTTTCCTCTCTCCCTATCTTACCTTTCTCTCTTTCCTCTCTCTCTTTCTCTCTCTCTGTCTCTCTCTCTTTCCTCTCTCCCTCTCTTCCCTTTCTCTCTCTTTCCTCTCTCTTTCTCTCTCTCTTTCCTCTCTCTTTCTCTCTCTCTTTCCTCTCTCCCTCTCTTACCTTTCTCTCTCTTTCCTCTCTCTCTTTCTCTCTCTCTCTTTCCTCTCTCCCTCTTTTTCCTCTCTCTTTCTCTCTCCCTCTCTCTTTCCTCTCTCCCTCTCTTTCCTTTCTCTCTCTTTCCTCTCTCTCTTTCTCTCTCTCTCTTTCCTCTCTCCCTCTCTTTCCTTTCTCTGTCTTCCCTTTCTCTCTCTCTCTCTCCCTCTCTCTCTCTAGTTCCTCTCTGTCTTTCCTCTTTCTGTCTTTCTTCTCTCTGCCTCTCACTGTCACCTTGAAGGAGTGTTTGAATAATTTAGTGACTCCAGTGAGAAGAGGCATGCATCACTCGAGACTTCACCTCGGGATCACACAGTGTCAGCTGCCAAACACAGACAGGGCACATTATCTCATCTTTAAAATACACTATTATATTATTATTATATATAGTGTATATATATATATATATATATTATACCAGGCACTTCTATTAATTTTCAAACTGTTGATCCCATGTGTCGTGTTTATTGTGATTCAACTAAAACCTTATTTCTCCTCTTTTCACGCCACAACATGCATCTGCAGTCATCACTGTAAGTTTACGTTTTATGTTAAAAATAAAAATCACATGCTTATTTATCCAAAATTACACTGAAAAGTCAAAATAAGCTACAGGTGGAGATAGAAACTGTCTGGGCTAAAAACACTTTTGTGTGTTAATTTAACACCTGTTCACATTATCTCATCATTTTTGTCCTCTTCCAACAGAATGAGTACATGAAAGATAACTTCCTGATCAAAATTGAGACGTGGCATAAACCTGACATGGGGCACCTTGAAAATGTGAGTGCTTTAAAAATACTCAGTACTATATATGTTCTAGTATAGCATTTTCAAAACAGTATATATAAAATGCTATAAATAATTTGTTTATATAAATAAATAAGCTAAGGCTGGATTAGGGGGTGTGTGCTGATTGGTCAGTGCTTTCCATACCAGGACTGAATAAGACTAGACGAAGATAGAGATTAAAGGATTATTTAAACATGCAGTAATGAAACAAAACACAACGCCCTAATAATATGTTTGCATCTTTATCATTCTAACAGACTAAATGCCCTAAAATGAGTTGCTCTCATTAGATTGTTGTTCAGTGGTTATATAATGTGGACTGTGGACTATAAACACTAAAATGCCTCTTTACCTTTTGAGTAATATTCCTGTGTTTGTCTTGTGTGTGTGATCAGGTGCATGGGCTGGATCCTGAGACCTGGAAGAAGGTGGATGTAGTCTATATTGATATTGCAGACAGAAGCCAAGTAGAACCTAAGGTTGGCATTTTCCACAGTGAACATCAGTGTCACTCTGCACATGTGTCATACCTCTGTCTTCCTGCAGGATTACAAGCCAGACGAGGATCCCTGCAGGTTTAAATCAGTGAAGACAGGAAGAGGTCCCCTAGGCCCAGACTGGAAGGTACAAAAGGTGTTTAAGTTTTGACATTAACAACCTGTAAAAACACATGTGTTGTATTGTGTGTGTTTTGATCTTTGCAGAAGGAGCTTCCCAACAAGAAAGACTGCCCACATATGTGTGCCTACAAACTGGTCACTGTCAAATTCAAATGGTGGGGGCTGCAAAACAAGGTGGAGAACTTTATTCAAAAGGTTTGTAAACAGCTATATAAGTCTTGTTATTATCATCGCCTGATTGCACAATTTCCCAAAACACAACACATAAATCACTTAAAAGCATCAGATCAATAAACTGGAAAAAGTGTTTCCATCAACCTCTAGTGGTCAAAATCTATAATGCAAGTGAGGCTTGTGCACTTCCAAAACACCTAAAGGGAGAGAGTTTAGTTAAGAGTGGAATTATTTGCAGGTTGACAAATGAATTTATTTGCTGTCTTTGACTTTTGGAGTTTTTTTTAGCTTCCTTTTGGCTGAATTTATTTATGAAACAACTGGGTGATACGTACATTTAACAGTAATCCAAATTTTCTCGTCTCAGCAAGAGAAGCGTCTGTTCACTAACTTCCACCGTCAGCTGTTCTGCTGGATCGACCACTGGATTGAGTTGACTATGGAAGACATCCGGCGCATGGAAGAAGACACACGGAAGGAGTTAGACGAGGTCAGTCCAAACAGTGAGACAGTACGATTTAAATAAATGATTCAAAATGATTAAAACAGCTTTTCCATATGGTCCAGATGAGAGTTAAAGACCCAGTGAAAGGCATGGTGGCACTAGAGGACTGAGGTTGTGTTCAACTGTGAATGCTGCTGCTCATCAGGTATGGAAGTCACTCACAAACAATTTAAAGTGGTTTTCTTTTTTTTAATGTGGTGTATGGTTTTTCCTTTGGATTTGAGTCATAAAGTAATAGTGATAATAATGATAGTGATAGTAATGAAGTGCTAAATATTCACAAAAACACAAAAAACAAATGCATTCTCTAGAAACTTAAGCAGTTTTAACTTTTTACTACAAAAATGGCAGCTCTAAATGTTTAACTTAATTTTTCTTTCTGTCTATTACATATTTTAAGAATTTTGAATACACTTTGCATGCATAATAATATATAAAGTCTATGGGTAAAAATATAAACACTAAATATAGGTTCTCTTGTAATCTGCAGACAAGTACACCCAGACACCAGCGGATTCACATCCCTCTGTTCATACAGCGTGCAGTGGTCCGGTCCCATCTCTCCTCTCCTGGGATCATCAGGTTTTCAGGAATTCTGGACCTAGTAAAATCCTGTTTCAATGATGATATTTTTCTCCTCTCTTCTCATTCTCTTCATTTGTTTTTGTTTTTTGTTTTTTTTTTCATCTGTCTGTGTGGTTTTCTGAGACCTCCAGTAGCAACACAATTAATTCAACTCTCAACAAAATTAGGTTTTATTTCTGACAACGATATCCTGTTGGTGTATATACTGGGAATAACTGTATTAAAATATATACTATATATAAATATATATAACAGGGTTTTTAAAAAAGGTTTTGTCTGTAGTTTTATCTGTGAGTGTTTCTTTTCAGATTGTATTTCTTCAGTGCTGCGTTTTAAAGTTGTGATTTTTTATGTCTGCTTATTTGTTCTTGTTACACCTCTCTGCAGTGTTTCCTTTTGTTGTCAGAAATCCATTTTGAAATCTAAAAGTGAAGCCGTCTGACTGAGAAAGTTAGTCTTTCTTCTCCTGTTTAAAACTATGGAGACATTTGCTTTCTGGGTTAGTGTGTGTGTATAAATGTGAGTTTGGCCTTTTTTGTATTTTTTCCTCCTTAAAGTTTATTTAAATTAAACAAGTCTTGACAGAATACTTAAGATGATAAAATATACTAATCAGGCATAGCATGATAGAGACACTTGTGACATGGCAGTTGTTTTTAAAGAAGAAAACATTTGGCTTATGTGTTGAATGTGGGCTGTGAAGGTAAACCTGACATTGTACTGCTCAAAGTTAGCAGCAGCAAGTGTCTGAATGCCCAGTGCATTGTTGTTAGCTGTGTATTGGGCTCCATACATCATAATATACACAAATCAAAAACAAGTGGTCACAATGACATGCCTGATCAGTTGTACACATATACAGAGACCTGGCAATAGGATTTAGTGCACAACCACAGCATAAGAGCTATTTATTACTTTTTCTTCCCACTGCTCATTAAGAATTGCAGCTTAATGAGAAGGTTGTCTTTGTCACTGCAAAGACAGAGTAGGATGGATAGGGTTCGATTGATTCCAAGATCCCTTGACTGACCTTAATCTAAAGGAACAAAAATAATGTGCTTTGTATCATGCCCTACCAGCCATGCTCACCCACTGTGGATAATACTCTTATCCAGTGATAGCAATAAATACCATCTAATTCTGCAAATGTTGCGAACCAGAAGCTTGAGATTGAGTTGTTTCTAATTTGTTAGTTGAGATCTGTTTGTTGGGGTGTTTCTAGGTGTATGCATGGGTGATGTAAAGTTGTGTGTCTTGTGATCATTAGTGGAAGTGGAAAGAATGGCTGAAGCTGAAGGAGCACTGTCAGCACTACACTTCAACCCTCACTGTATGCCAGCTTTTCACACCTTCATTTTGGTCACGATTTTAAAGAGGATGCAACACAGTACAAAGACAAATACCCTAACAACAAGGCAATCCCGCGCTGCTCTGGTGGGTTTTGTTAGTTTTATAAAGACTCTAGTGGACTGCTAAATTATGAAGTGTCGCTGTGTAGATTAGAGGATAGTTAAGCACAAAAGACAAAGGGGCCTTGTAATTTAGTTACTTTTACATCCAGCACAACTGCCCATCAGTTGCTTCTACATCCGATATGGCCACTGAAAATTTTTTAGACCGCATTGATTTCGCTTTAGCAGACATGAGCATTTTCCACTATCTTGCATTCTCTTCAAAATCACCTTGTTTTTCTTGATACAATTCCCCCTTACACATGTACTGTCTGTGATGGGGCTACAAACTGAACCATGGAGATTTATGGATGTACTGTATGTATTGACATTGTAAATAGCAAATCAACTTAAGTAGATGAACACACTTATATATAGATGACTATCCTGCCAAACAACTGCTTACACACTCACAACTTTGAGTCCTTGACAGACAGTAGGGGTAATGAAGAAGAAATCAGCATCTTACAGCTACAGTATATTTTCTGCAGAGTTCATGATGCTCCAATAATGCAATAACAAGCTTAATTTGCTAAACCAGAAATATTTAAGCAACCACCGCAGCTTGTCCAAAGTCCATGGCTTATCATGTGTCATTGGTAGGACAGTGTATAGATATATATTTTTGTTCTAAATGTTGTACCTCTTGTTGTCGGTCTCTGAAATACAATGAATTCTCTCACAGGCAAGTGGCAGTAAAAGTACACTGGCAGCCTCCCTCATTTACCGCAGCACCATGGCATTTCTTAGGTGAAATACAAATGTGGAAACAAAGGAACTTTTCTGGCAGGGGTCTGTCAACCACTTCATGGAAATACTTTTAATTTCCTAGGGTTTTCCACAATATAGTATTAAACGCATCTTGCATTCATTAATCACGGATGTTCTTCTCCGTGATAATAGATATGTTTATTGTCATACTGTGGAACATTCAGGCAAAGCAAAAACAGTTCTATAGAGACAGTTGGCAGGCCCTTCACCATCAAAGTTACACATTAGAAGTATTGTATTATTGTGATCCACCACATGGATCTGAAATTGTACTGAAATTCCATCAACATCTTTCAAGTTATAGTTATTTATCTAATGGTGCTGCTGTAACTGGTCCCCATAATTCAACAAGATATCAAAAGTGTAAATTCAGGTGGATTTTAAACACCTGGGGATATCTGCCTTTACACAAAAAATTGATAATACGGTTAAGACAATCTCACACATATGGTGTTAAATTGTGCTCATTTCTAATGTGAATATTAAACCAAAATCTCCAAAATGTTTTCTTTTTAAATCTCTCTTCTCTCTATATCTTCCTCCTGTTAAACTGTCTCCTGTTTTTTTCTTTCTTTTATTGTGAATTTGTGCCTTTTGTCATCCTATCTTCCAATAACACTACTGTACATTGGAGATGTAAAGAAACAAATAAAGACAAGTAAAAAAATGTTCGCCAACATGTTTTTGCCTATTTTAGTCCATTGTATTCTTAGAAACCAAGAAAAACTAAAAATGTAATTCAATCAAATAGTATTTAAAGATATGCATAACTTAAACTGCTGTAGATCAAGTCCCACAGGGTCAAATTGAGAGTTCTCTTAAAAAGAGGCTACATTAATCAGGCTGTGGATGCAAAGATTACTCTAAATCCTGATTACAGGGCAGAGATAGAGGCAGCACCACACACTTTGTAAGACAACGCTCCCAGCTTCAATCTTCAGTGCATTTGCAACTTCAGGCTACAATGTTTGAAGAGTGCATTTGTAAAAACAGATAAATGCCATTTTTAAAACGTTATTGGAGGCTCACAGTCTACTCTTTGTATAGAAATGTTTACAAAAGCCAAATGTATTTTAGGGCAAACTAAAAAGCCTATTACTGTATCCATCCCTCCTTCATCAAATGCACTGTACATTATTGCCATTGATAGCTGTAAAACGGAGACACCTGTTTTGCAATTGAACCTTTCATTTGTCTATTAACTTAATGTGTGAATAATTATGTGTTTAGGGTTAACCTTATTGGTCCCGTGCAACCCTGACATGTTTGGAGCTGTATTTATTTAGGCCTAGTCATATGCGTAATTACGCACAGGCTCTGTGGCAAAGGGAAAGGATTATTTATATACAAAGGGGGCTTTGGTGCAACAAATGCCATGCGTCACGGTGACATAAAATAAACAGACATGACCATTCATGGGGCAGATAATACGGCCCCGAGGTCCGTGAACCGACTTGGGATAAGGCCGCGTGATCCAATGTTCCGCTTAAAGTCCTGAGCAGGTGGCGAGCGCAGGCCCCTGGAGACAGAGCACCACGAGCCGCAGAGAGTCCAATACTCCCCCGGTTAAACAACGGGACTCACCGCTGGAAAACGCCTCCAGCCTCTCGACTCCCCGTCGGAGAACTTTGTGATCTGCCAGCACGGGGTCTGCGGCTTTTTCAGGACGCCACAACAGAGACACACACCCACAGGTAGGAGCTCTAATGACCTACGATCCAAGCGCATGACCGGAGCATCTACCACTCTATATGTAGGCCTAGTTAGGCTCGTTTAAAAATGGCATTTTGGAAATCAAAATAAAATGTGGACCCTAGTTTATGGCAACATTTCATTTTAAAGTTGCGCAGTGTAACTTTTCTGATCAGTGGTCCGCCACCTGCTTGTCTCTGTAGAGAGATTATTATTCTGCCTGGAATATTTCACAGCGTAGATTTAAATTTATCTCCATGGAGCAGGAGCAGGTGACGTCACCAGGCCAAGTAACAGGTTACAAGTAACAAGTGACTCAAACAAAACAAAACACATACAGGTCATGAACATACAGGAAGGTAAATATTAGACTCAAAGTGGTGCAAAGGAAGCTGCATAAGTTTGGAAGAACTAAAATGTACTTAATATTAATAAGAAGCTAATTAGTTTCATAGTTTCCCTTAAAAAAAAAAAAAAAAAAGAGGGTGCTGATGAAAAAGAGAGTCCTGCACTCTCTTTGGGCCATTCCCTATACACAAGACAAAATGAAAAATTATACTCTATTCACTGTTGAGAATTGAAATAGATTCAGTATACAGCAATTTGGGCCTACTTGATAATGTTTACTGCAAAAGAGCTAAATTGAGTTATCATTTCAAATGAAAAAGTGCATTGATTATGTCATGTATCTTGTTCAAGGGGAGATCATGAGTACTGGAAGAACGCAAAAAGTGGGGGACAAGTGCAGGTAAGAAGCCTCTTAGAAATTTGTGTAAGCTAATCGTACCATTATGAAATCAAAAATACCCAAGCCTAAGGAACATTCAGGTTGTGGGGGGTTTGGGCTTTGCACCTCTCATAAACCAAAAATAGCTCCTTTTCTTCATTTTTCGCTGGAGGGGGTGACCCCTTTGGTGATCCACTTAACACCTCTGGCTTCTGAAGAATGTGCTGTAAGTCCCTCCATGTGACTGTTTTATGTGAACTAAAAATGGGACACATTTCTTTGAGTGTTCCCATTTTCATTTGAGATAAAAATAAAAATTAAAATTAAAAAAAACACAACTATGGGATTTTTTTATTGTTTTGAATTCATGACTCTTGCTTAAGTCATATCCACAAAATTCCACAAACTACCAGGAGGGATGAAGAGGCAAAAACATTTAGTACATTTTCCTTAAGTTCAGTGTACAGTTGTGAATTTCATGTTTGCATAGTAATGATGTGCTTTTAGTTAGATCTGAATAATCAGTTTTGAGGTCTGCAGTCCTGTGGCAGTATGCTGCTTGGAACAGACAAAGTTTGAAGTGGAAGAAAACAGTGGATATTACATGGATATTATTATTATTAGTCTTAAAAGGCACTGGAGTGGAAAGCAGTCAAGCGTTGTTTAAGATAATATTATTTAAAAAGAAACAAAAATGAAAACAAAAATGATAATCATTCCAGGGCATGTCACACAGCATTATTGCATGGATCATATAAAATAATCTTAAATGTGTGATGTTAAATGCAAACATTTTTAATGACATGATATGAAATTCACATTTAGAACAGCAAACAAACTTACTCAATGGAAAAGGACAGTTATAATAGTCTAAAAAGTCAAAATTATCAAAAAATAAATGAATACAACAGTCTCAAGCTTTTTATAACCTGTAGCCATGTGTGAAGATTAGTATTGCAATCAGATGAGATTTTCAACTAAATTCAATATTAATCCCTGAAAGTAATGCAAAACCTTTTATATTATGAATCAAGAAAAGCCTATTCAGTTTTATTCTCCCAGGATAATTGTGCATGTAGACTTGTTAAATGATGTAACACAGGGTTTTGAACGTGTGTAAAAGTGTTCAGTTAACCTAAACTACCGTACTTTGTTTCCATATGTAACCTTTCACCCAAATGAGCTGAAATGGATTGAGGCCAAAAGAAGCTAATGCTATTGTGCCCTGCTCACTAATGCACGGCTGTTATTATGAGAGCTTTGTTCACAATCAGCTGATGCTCGTGTAAACCTCTTAGAGATTTCAACACAAGTGATACAAAAATTCACTCATTGCTAAACACACATAGCCATTCACATGCCTGTCTCCTGCCTAAGATTACACTGCAAATCAAACCCCCTGCCCGAACTGGACCCCAGTGCTGTGCCAATCTCTGCTCCACCGCCGCATGAGTGCACAAGACCGCATTATCCCAGGACAGACCGGAGCAACACATCTTTTCCAGGGATTCCTGAACTTTAACATTTGGATTTTGGAGTAACGTTTTTTTAAATGGCAAAAGTTTGAGCTCCAAGTGGATGTTTCTCTTCTGGATGACACAAAGTTGTTGAAAGTTTGTAAAAATGGAAAACTTGGGTGATTTTGGTCGTGCACGGTCGGACAGCGCTAGCAGTTCAGGCTCCAGGTCAAAGATGATGCTACGGCAGAGAGTGTCCCAGCTGCTCACCTGTATAGAGGACATGAGCTCTGACGATGAGGCCAGTGAGGAGATGTCCCGCTCACTAGACGAGGCCTTTCAGCTGTGCAGCCGCTTCATGCCCACTGACACTTTCAGGTTTGCGCATAGAAAACACAAGGCAATCGAGGAGTATTTGGGACATTACATTTTGAATTTTTTAGAAGGAATATAAAATTATGTTGGAATGATGTAAACTGTATTGCCTGTGTGTATATGTCAGATTGTACATGGTAACGTGGAATGTGGGCACAGCTGAGCCTCCTGAAGATGTCAGTTCTCTGCTGCAACTGGACAACCAACCCCAAAGTGACATATATGTTATTGGGTGAGTTACCACAACTTAAGACTATTAAACTATTCTCTAGTTTGTTAGATATGCTGGTACAAGTATTCTCTGTGTGTGTGGGGGTGTGTGTGTGTGTGTGTTTGTGTGTTTCAGTCTACAGGAAGTGAATGCCACCCCGATCAGGTTCATCTCTGACCTGATCGCTGAAGATTCATGGAGCCATGTTTTTATGGACACACTAGGACCACGTGGGTTTGTCAAGGTGGGAAACTACTATCTTTACGCTCAGATTTGCTACAAAGTGGTAATGAAATCCTTGAACAAAATTGGAAAGAAATACAAGAAAGCTTTTAAAATTATTTTGTCATCTTTATTTCCCAGTAGACAATCAAAATACAGCTGGAGTATGAATGCCATGTATATAGATGTGTGAATGTCATAATGTGTATAATACATTAGTAGTACAAGTATTTTTTGTTGTCCAGGTGACATCAGTGCGGATGCAGGGCCTGTTGCTCTTGGTCTTTGCCAAACATGTCCACCTCCCGTTCATCCGAAATGTCCAGAGCACTTACACCAGGACAGGGATCTTTGGATATTGGGTAAAGTGTTTTCAAAACCCTCAGGAATCTCTTTAGCCTTAGATACTGCACTGGGGTAAAGACTTGAATGGGCCTTTGTTTTTATTTAGTGGTATGACCAGCAGCTTGAACACAATGCACGATACACAATATGAACACAGGGGCAAAACTAGTTCAGGAGGGCAAACACTTACAAAACACATGAATTCATTAGTATTGCAAATTTAATAAAGAATTAAGGAGCTCTAGGTAATATAGCAGGTTTAAAGTCTTTTAGAAGGAACGTGTTGCTAGTGCAGTTTCTGTTAAAACAAAAAGAACTGAAAAAAATCATTATGTCCACGCACCAATAGTGGTTATGTTGTAAATTGGAACTTGAATTGCACCTTTTATTAAGATTATTGACATATCGTTCCAAAGAATTACAAAAATATTTCAAAGATGAATTAAAGAAACCAATAAGCTCTGCGAATCTACCTTTTTTGGACTTATGCAGTAAGATTTCACTATTATTTGTATGTGATGTGTTTCAGGGCAATAAAGGTGGTGTATCAGTTCGGTTCTCTCTTTATGGTCACATGGTGTGCTTCCTCAACTGTCACCTGGCGGCTCACATGAACTACGCCTTGCAGAGGGTCGATGAGTTTGAGTACATCCTGGACACTCAAGACTTCGACATCACTGACACACCACATGTACTGGATCACAAGTATGATCATTTCACATATTTGTAATTTGAAATACATTTATTTCAAAAAACTAAATAACATTCAATATAACTATTAATGAAAAGAGAGATATCCAAGGCATGTCTAGTTTGTGAAGAGCACCTGCTAGACGACAGGCTACTTAGCTTCACTTCTTTTACTTTCTTGGGTGCTTAAAGTGTATATTTTCTGTTTGCCCAAGAGTAACACAAACTTAATGGAAACAGTGTAATAAAAAATGTAAAAAATCACAAAGACACACACATTTTGAGTTGTATGCTTATCAACCAAAAAAGACATTATCTAATGGTTACAAATGTGGTCTCCAAGAGTTGCACCAGAGCAAAATAGTGTTTTATTTATTTTCAGCCAACTATTTTCCTCCATTTTCCCAGTAATATGTTACGTGAACAGTTTGTCATTTAAGATTACTCTGTAAATGTCTTGTCTTTCAGAGTTGTATTTTGGTTTGGGGATCTGAACTTTCGAATCGCTGACCACGGGCTGCACTTTCTGCGCTCTTCCATTGAAGGTGGGCGCTTGAATCTGCTCTGGAGCAAAGACCAGGTTTGGAACAGTGCTACTTGCAGTTTTCACTTAGCTTAAGCTTAACTTTCATTTACTTAATTTACATAATGTAACTTCAGCTCACAATGATGAAAAAGAAAGAAGCTTTTCTACAAGAGTTTGAAGAAGGACAACTAAATTTCCAGCCTACTTACAAGTTCAAGCGTAACTCTGACACTTATGACACCAGGTATGCAACGCAATTAACATATATTTGATTAGCACCGTGTTATTGTCATCACTTAAAACAAATGATTTTTACTTACGTTTAACTTTAAACAGCTGTCTGAAGACATGGTTTGGATTTAAGTAAGGCATTTGCGTGTTGTTTGATTCACTTTGTTGCATTGTCTGTGCACGACCCCTCACAGCATCCTCTCTCACTTAGAAGATTTGATTAAGAATTGTTTGTTAAGTAGGCTAAGTGTGTTATATAAAGTGACAGGAGCCTGTGTGTCTCTCAGAAAGAGCACTTGGGCACTGCCTCTAACCATGTACAGACCGCGGCCCCTGCAGCGCTGTAGCACCACCCTCCTCCTCCTAACCTCCCTGTGCTGGGGGCTGCTTTCTGTCTGGTTGAGGGCGTGGTACAGGGCGCTAGACCCGCCAAGGTGGGTGCCTCCAGAGGTGCAACCTGAACAAACAGACTGAGATCAAATGTGTAAATGATGGGTTAAGAATTTGTGACAATGGGGTAAAGCAGTACTTAAAATATAGGTTTTTCACAGCAGCAACCTTCACTTTGTTTATGTTTATGCTATGTTGATGACTTATTGCACAAAAAAGCTATATGAAACTTTTACAAGCATGTGTTTCATCTCACAGCATGTTTGACTTTCAATGCACTTTAGAGGCACTGGTGTGACACTGTAATGACTTTGTGTAGCTCCATTCAATATAGATTACTAATGAAGACACACTATCTAAACATCCTGCATCTTTTGCATTCACTTTGAAACTATCATGTGATGTTTTACTTTCACTTAAAACAAGGCAAGGCAAGTTTATTTGTATAGCACAAATCGTACACAAGGTAATTCAAAGTGCTTTACAGAATTAAAAAGACATTAAAATCGCAATACAACAAATCAAAACATAAATAACCCCAAATAATCATCATAAGATTAACATTAAAGGAGAAAAGTGCAGTCATATGCACAGTTAACCAGAACAGCCTGGAGAGCTGTAAGATATTGTTAAAGTACAATAAAGAGTGAGAAGTTCACATCAAACCAGGGACTGAAGATACAATATGTCAGGGATATTTAGAAAAAATACAAAAAGACTACTAACATCTTCTTTAACATCCCAGTGGTAAGAAGAGGAAGCCCGCCTGGACTGATCGGGTTTTATGGCGCATCAAACCCAGAAGCCTTCCACCAGAGGAGGATGACGAGAGAGCATCCACTTCTACTGATGAAGGGCCAGACGAGTTCCCCATCCTGGTCACTCAGGACAGATACAGCTGTGACATGAGCTATGGAGTCAGTGACCACAAACCAGTCATTGCTACTTTCAACATTGAGGTGCAAAGAAGAACATTTTTAAGTCTAATAAATGCTTTTGGGGTAAATATTGCCACTATGCTAGCCTGCCACCTTGGCTGATTACTAATTAGTAGATTCACTTTTTCATCTTGCTTTTTCATCTTGTTTTTTTTATTATTATTATTATTTTTAATACCCAGTATTATTTTTAAAATTTATGAGATAAATTTTGGTCTGTATTTGGGTTACACTACATATAGAGCCAAAGACACAATGAGAACATGTAAATGTTATATGTATCAATTTTATACAGATTAAAATGTATACATTTGTCCCCCGCAGCTCAGAAAGCACTTTGACACTCCACTGGTGCATGTCTGTGCGGAGGGCATGTGGAGCGCAGACCAGGACGCAGTAATGACTTACACAGTGCAGGAGGACTTCATGTCCTCCACATGGGACTGGATTGGACTGTTCAAGGTACCACTGCTTAAAGTAGTGTCAACATAATGATCTATGAACATACCATATGTTTATTTTCTGATACAGGTGGGATTTAAAAGTGCTATGGATTATGAGACTTTTGTTTGGGTGCGTGAGAATGAATTGCCTGAAGTTGATGAACTCATTCAGGTAAGACACACTTAAATATCCATGATCCATAATTACTCTTGTATACTGAGAATACCTGTTTGGGCAGCTCCCTGTGGACAAAGATACTATTCCCCTGCTTGGTGGGCAGTATGTGTTAGGGTACTACAGTACAAACATGCAAACCATTGTTGGCCTCAGTGAAACCTTTCAGGTGAGTTACAATATTACATTTTATGACATATTCCTTGTTTGAATAATTTAACAACACAATATTTATCACTTTGCTTTTTTTCAGATTTTGGAGTCAAAGCGTGCAGTCATGGAAGGCCTTGTTCCTGAGAATGCCAATGGCCTTAAATAAAATGAAAAACAGTGCCAGTGTCTCTTCCATTCAGAATGTTTCAGTAATTATTCTACATTAACAGATGATCAAGTTCTTCCACTGGTTTGGATGATCCAGACATAATTCTACTGAACACCATTTTGTCCCATTAAAATGTTCTCCTGTTTACTACATGTCTGTTATATCTATGAATATTGTTATGTAGCCACATATTTGATGAGAAAATCTGTGGATTTTAGTCTATTGAAGGATGTGACATCCAAAGACTATGTAGTTCACAAATGCTTTGCAAAACAATTGAACCAGGTGGCAGCAGAAAATGTCACAACCAAAACTTAAGTCCAAGAAATACTGTTACTGAAAACTGATCAAATAAAATGCCTTAAACATACCTGGCTAGTAGTGTATGTTTGTTTTGTTGACTTTCCAGATTATTATAATATTAATTCTTTATTATAAGTATTTAGACTGAGGAAAAACACATGAATAAGGGAAAAGTGCAGACTACTACAATAGATAGATACATTGGAGATTTGCATTTGACGGCCTTCAAGTAAATATTATATCGAATTTAAACAGATTAGGTAAGAATAGATAAGCTGTCTAATAAGAATAAATACATGAAAATAAATAAATTATTAAAGCCGTAAGCTGCATCGAACGGCCCTCCAGGCCGAGCTTCGCACTGGGGTGACCCAGCACTCCCTAAGTGTGGCGCTAATGTGCAGCTTGTGTATGTGTTATTGTGGCTTTGGGCTGTACTTGTCACTAAATGAACAACACACATTAGAAGCGCTGATGCAGTAAAATGGAATAACATGGGTTTTCCTAGGCATTGCTATGACAACATCGTGCAAAATACAACTTTGGCCTCCTGGACTTTTTGACAGGGACGACCTGAAGAGTCACTTAGTTAGTCAATTAGTTTGAAATGTAGGAAAATTTGGACATTTTCCTATTAGGATAACATAGGGTCTTCCACGCATCACCATGGCAACCCAGTGAAAGATATAACATGAGTGCCATTGACAGTTTTAATTGGGATTGCATGGAGACTCATTGTGCCTAATTTCACATTATTCCACGAAAGTAATGTTTTTGTCACAGGCTTCCCCCATTGACTCAGTGTTGATTATGACAAAAACAAACATGTCCCGTGTCTAGGGCCTGGGCTGCTTAGATACTGGAGTCAGGGCAGGGGGTAGGGAAAGCAACAGGCCCTACGCCCTGTAGGGGCTCTGGCCTAATTAATAAATACAAAATAAGGCCTTCTATTATACAGGTTCATAGGGTCATTAATCAGATTTTAGAACATGCATTTGTAGATTAAACATTTACCCATAATAAAATATAACATTCAGTTGTGAATTTTGTTTGCGCACTTCCATGAGTTGTAGCCTTTAAACATGGTCATTCTCAATCTCATATGGATTTTCTTTTTGAAATGTATGTATATATAATAAGCTAAGATTTCTGCTCTAACATGATGCTCTAACATGATACTGACATTATTCACAACACTCTTCTGCCATGTGCTGGAAAACGGAGCTCTGATCTGGCAACCCGCGCTGAGGGGGCGGTCCTTCCGCTCCACAGGCGCACGTGGGGACACGATACACCTCTGCTAAGCTAAAGGTGAGTTCTGAGGGGATTATACAGAATGCACTTCATTTTATTGATATAAAACAACAAATATCTGTTGCGTGGACGCGTCCAAATATCGACTAATCCGAGAGAAAGAACTGTCTGAGCTGAAGAATAACAGACTGAAGGAGGAGGGAAATGGGCTAGCACATCTGCCACAAGTTAGTGGTACGATTTAAAACGATGGATTAAATGTGCACTGATCTGGTGTGTTTAAGAGTATTTCATGTTGACCTGCTCTGCCTTTCTCTCATCTACTGCTGTAGTCTCATGGTAAAACACAGCACAACATTAGATTCAGTTTTGGGAGGCATCTTTACGTTAGCGAGGCTCTTCATCCCATGTGTTGATTTTGGTTGGACATGTCATGTACGTCTATTACCTTATTTTCATTCAGATATTGAACATTATGTCGACTGAGGACGTGGAGCGTCTTCTGATCCAGTTTCAGAATGAGGAAGGAGAGGTGCTGGGTTCACCCTTCGATGTGCCTCTGGACATCACCCCAGACAAATTACAGCTGGTTTGCAATGCTCTGCTGCAACAGGTCAGCACTTTATATTAGATCTGGTGTCGTTTCCTTTGTCTGTTATAGATTGTCATGTATTAATAAAACATTTATAAATATGTTTGTAGGTCAGACATTAAAAAGGTGTGATCCCAATATCATAACATCAATTTTCATTAAAAAAAAAACTACTTCTCTTGCAGGATGACCCGGTACCACTGGCCTTCTTTGTGCGTGGTGAGGCAGAAGTGGTGTCTTCCTTGGGGACATGTGTTAAAGCGTTGGGGGTTGAGACTGAGCAGGTTTTGCCAGTGGTGTACCAACCTCAGGCAGTGTTCAGGGTTCGTGCTGTGGCCCGTTGCACCAGCACTCTGCAGGGGCACACCGAGGCAGTCATCTCCACTGCTTTCAGTCCAACCGGCAAGTGAGTACCACTTTTTACACACATAAACCTTTCCGAATGGCTGTTGTGTTTCCTAGAGCTTTTATGCATTTTTTGTCCATGCATCTTCATAGATATTTGGCAAGTGGATCGGGTGATACAACAGTTCGATTTTGGGACTTGATGACGGAGACACCTCATCACACTGCAAGAGGTACAAGGAAAAATGTATTATTAGTATATACATAATGCTTTGATATGATAGTCAAATTATTTTGGTTTTGTTGTAATTTGTATTTTGCGTAGGGCATACACATTGGGTCCTGAGTATTGCTTGGTCACCTGATGGCAAGAAGTTGGCCTCGGGATGCAAGAACAGTCAGGTGACTCCATTTACTACTGTGCTTAACATTGTCATTAATTGGTTTGGATACATTCATTTTTCTTAGTAAATCTTCTTGCTTGACAATAGATTTTTTTGTGGGATCCAGTGACTGGCTCACAGGTTGGAAAAACATTAATTGGACACACCAAATGGATCACTTGGATTTCCTGGGAACCTCTCCACCTGTAAGCAACCTTTCTCTTTGAAATTGGTCATTTTCCAGGGTATTTCATCTATGTACAGTAACTGTATAGCTTAGTTAGTAAATCATAAAATGTATCAGAGTATCTATAGTATGCAAATGTTGTGGGTGATTACACACTATTCATTTAGCTGTCTTACTCCTGGTATTAAAGCACAGAAAATAATGTCATATGTAACGAATTATATTTCTTGATACCAGTGACTTGACCATCTTTTCTTCTAGTAACCCAGACTGCCGGTTCTTGGCCACCAGCTCTAAAGATGGCTCAGTGCGTATTTGGGACACAGTCCTGGGGCGCTGTGAGAAGATCTTAACTGGACACACACAGTCGGTCACTTGTGTTAAATGGGGAGGGGATGGACTTCTGTATACATCTTCCCAGGACAGGACTATCAAAGTTTGGCGAGCCAAAGATGTAAGTAGTGTGAACCGCAGTGGTTAATGTATCCCTCATTTATCCAAGAAACTGTGAAGAAAAAAAATCTCAAATGTGCATAGCCAAAAAGAACACATAATTTGATTAGCTGAAAAATAATGCTCTATCCTTTTTACCACAACAACATAGATGTAACTTAGTAAATTTGTTTACTAATCTTTTTATAGATGAATGGTACATTACGTATATTTGATATACAGTACTCTAGTATTTAATTCCACATCTTCCTGACTTGTGTACATTGTTGAAAAAATACAAAGATACATATTTCTGAATGCAGGGTGTCCAGTGCAGGACTCTACAGGGTCACGCTCACTGGGTCAACTCGTTGGCTCTTAGCACAGACTACGTTCTTCGAACTGGAGCTTTTGAACCTGCAACAGCCACCATCAATCCTCAAGACCTTAAAGGCTCATGTGAGTAATTATCTCTAAGAAAAGTGCTCTAAATATTTATTTGGCATACATCATCTGTTATCTTTTAGAATGTTTTTGCATATTTGCTTTTTTTGTCTTTTAGTGGAAGAATTGAAGGAAAAAGCCCTTGAGAGATATAATAAAGTTAGGGTATGGGCATTGTTGTCTGTGTGTATTTTTGATTATACTGTGACCCCTTGCACTATTGTGTAACTTTTTGCCTGTGTAGGGAAATACTCCAGAGCGCCTAGTGTCTGGTTCAGATGACTTCACCCTCTTTCTATGGAACCCTGCAGAGGACAAAAAGCCTTTGGCCCGGATGACAGGCCACAGTGCACTCATCAATGAAGTTCTCTTCTCTCCAGACACCAGACTTGTAGCCTCTGCTTCTTTTGACAAGTCTATTAAAATTTGGGATGGGCGTACTGGAAAGTAAGTTTCTAAAAACAAATTCTCTGGATATGATTTTCATACCACTACTGTCCAGCAGAGGTCATTGTAACCTTAAACACATATATTGCCACAGGTACCTTATGTCCCTGCGTGGCCATGTTGGGTCTGTGTATCAGGTGGCATGGTCCGCTGACAGTAGGCTGCTCGTCAGCGGCAGCAGCGATAGCACACTTAAAGTTTGGGACATGAAAACAGGAAAACTCAATATGGACCTTCCAGGCCACGCTGATGAGGTAAATGTTTTAGATGTGAATGTGAGTTGTTTAATATACTATTAACACCTCTACCCTACACTTTAATGTAGGTTTATGCAGTGGACTGGAGTCCTGATGGTCAAAGAGTAGCCAGTGGAGGGAAAGACAAATGTCTTCGGATGTAAGTGTTACTTATTTAGCTTTTGTCACCCGCTTGACATTTAATTTAACTTCACTTTCTTTTAGATGGAGGAGGTAGTGCCCATCTCTACTTGACCTTCTGAGTGAAGATGAAACGGCTGGACCAAATCTGAATCCTGTTGCAGTGACACTCGCAGTCACAGCTGAGACAGCTGCACACTGTTTTCACACAGTGAAAGACAATTATTAACATGATCAATGCAGATCATGCTGGTATATGTACAGTATTACACTGTAAGAGATGAGGATCTCAAATGCTATTCATTAGGGTAATAACACATTTTTAATGTGTTGGTACACTAATGAAAAAAAATTACATTTATAGTGTATGACCATCCTGAATCACCTTAAGCCTTCATAGATGAATGAGTGCATTGCATAGGTAACAGGTGGGAGTGCTAATGCTGTCTGATGTTAAACCCTGCAGTCCTCTCCACTGTTCATCCTTTAATCTGCTCTGTACTACAGCCTGCAGAGCTGTAACAAGAGGCCAAATGCTAATGATATCCAAGCAAAGTAAAACATCAAGGCTACTGAAAGTTTTAATTAAATGTAAAACAATTTCTGTTGATTTTCATGTTTTATTTTGGCATGTTGGCATATATAACACAATGTAACTAATCTTATGTAAATATATATATAAACTCCTGTCCACCAACAGTACACTTGAGTTCACACATTTATAAAAAGCAGCAGTTGAAAAACTTAACATGGCAATGTAGTAGTTGACATGTATAAATGCATATCACACAAGGGGTCAGAGGGGCCATTCACTACTTAACACAAATCTATTGCCATATGGCTTGGCAAGGGTGAAATCACGCAGTCGATTTGCTACCATGTGCGTTAATGTACTTGTAAAAACAGTAAACAAATGTCTGAAGTGACTTGAACACATTGCATTTTCATAGGTTAGAACTTGTGTTGATCACTTCATCACATCAGTGCAGTTGAAGAAAGTCCATGTATAACAGTTAAGTGCCACATTAAAACCATGCAGCATCTATAGCAGTCATGACACGTACTATGAAGAGCATCAAATTTTGATCAGCACAGCCACAGCACAGATACTGTTAATGCTAACGTGATGACGTCACATGCACATAAGCACAAATGTGTTCATGTATTGAGAGATGGGCATGTTAGACAGAATGTGAAAGTCCAGTACTGTTAATGGCATTGAGTAAGTACTTCATTCAGATTCAGGTTAACAACAGTCAGATAAGCAATTCTTTCTGCTTAAGTATTCCATTCCCTTCAGCATCCTCTCATGCTTTGGTAAAAATCGTTTTGCAAATCAACTAATGTTTGGTTTTGAATCCACTATCCACTGTATCCACTTTAAAACTTTTTTAGTACAAGTACAAGGTTCATCCCTCTTCAGTGAAATACTAGGGATGAATAGCTTAGTTTTGCTGTGTTTTCAAATCATCCATGGTTATGGGCTCTTGCTGCGTCAGTGACTTGTTAAATATGATCTTTTGTCCCTTTTGGGCATCTGCAGAGGTGTTGAGTTGTACGAGGCACTGCTCTCCTCCCGATGTGCTTGTTTTACTGTTGGGTTTTCCAGACGTTGTTGAGTAGTTTGACAACTTCTTCATAGATGACAAAAACTATAGCGACATCAAGGCACACACGACCTAGCCTGGGCACTGTCCCCTTGTAGAAGCTAAAGAGCAAACCAATAGATGTCAAGTGGTTTACACACAGCAGTTCATTTGAAGGTTACAACAACTTACGCCTGTGGCCCCTCATGCTTCATGATCTGGAAGGCACAGTCAAATGTGTTTCTGTACCTATGTGCTTCCAAACCCTACAAAGAAATATAACATTTAAATAAAAGATAATAAAGTAAAAAGGCCACATTAAATAACTGAGAATTGCTGTAATGAAAACTATACCTGCATTCTTGTCTTAACTACATCTAGAGGAGTATTTCCAAAAACACTGACTGCTCCAGCTGTTGCTCCAAACATTGCAGTGACTATGGGGTGCATTTCTTTTCTGGGATCATCGCCTAAAATTTTATCAACAGAAGGAATGTAAGGGCACATGTACATAAAACACTACTATTATGACAATAGTTTACCTTTGTACCAATTACGCAAAGAAGTCATCACATAAAATCGTATAGCCTGATTTGTTCCTTGCTTAAGCACAGTTGCCGTTAGACCTTGATACGTGCCTCTTACTCCTAAACAAGAACCAGAAACAAATGTATTAAAATAGTCTTTAAGGATTAAATGTACACAATTAACTAACCTTGCTCTCTTATAATTTCACTAACTCCATGAAAAAAGCCTCTGTATCGAGGTCTAAGCGAACATTGATCATGGATTAACTTCACCTAAATAAATACAAAATATTTGCGATTGTTATCCATTGTTTTAAATTCATATAAATGGCAAACATAGAATGGAAAACCACTGACCTTGAGTGTCTCCATTGGGCAAACCACTAAAATGGCTTCTGCTATTCCTGCTCCTAACCCACACACAAGACTCCGTGTGTTATCCAAACGACCCGTGGAGTCACGCATAGGGTTACTGAGCATCTCAAATGTGCCAAATCTGTTTAAACAAAAAAACTAGTGAGGACAGCAAAACAAAAAGAGGCAGAGGAGTCCATCAAAATGTGTACTTTTCTCCAAATATTACTCACTAAGAGTACTTTGGATCTAAATGAGACTAAAACATATTCACAACAGAAAATCTATTAATTACAGCTACAAAATGCAAAATGGAGTGAAAAGTGCAACAGAAAGCAGATAGCCTTAATAGTAATTGATGTAATTTGGAGATTTGTAACATACTTCTATGTTTCTGTTTGTCATGACACTATTATTATTATTATTATTATTATTATTATTATTAAAATGACAAATGGGTGATCACCTGACTGCAGACTTGGGTATAGATCCATAAAGTAAAGAGCTGAGGCCTCGATACAACCCTCTGAGCCCATGGTCCTGCACGGTCAGCTTTACACAGTCACCTGCATTCAGAGACAGGAACATTATAACCTCAGGGTGTCATACTGACCCTATGGAAACAAGGCTTTTGCTACACTCAACTCTGCCCTCCTCAGACTCACCAATGCCCCTGTACCGAGGTGGGTTGGCTCTCTCGTCCAGCTGCAGCTGGGTCTTCACATACTCTGTGGGGAATGTGATGCAGATTTCTATTGCCCCAGCAAGGCCACCTGAAAAACATAAAGTACAGGCTTAAGTGGATCATTACAGTCATCAAAGTCTGTCATAAGTCTGTAATAGTAACAAGTGTATGATGGGGACAATAGGTTAATGCATGGTGCCGTGGGTGTTCCATAATTTAATGTACTCTACTCACATGAAATATAGTCAGTTTATCAAGTCAGAAGTCAATGTAAATCTATTACCTTTAATCTGTATTTTGCAAACAAATCAAATGGCAGAGTTTACTGAATAGCACGACAGCATGACATAATGACACTACATCTCTGCCTGTAGTGGTCCATGTCTGCTGGCTCAGTGCGTTTGTTTTGACCCACTTCCACACTGATACCATTAATGGGCGACAGACTGAGATTAGCGCGCGCAGACCAAGCTACGCACAGTGGATTCAGTCCTGGCGTAAAAATGATACTGGTGTGACAATATGAGGCTACCTGCGAGGATGGCCTTTCCAGGATGTGTGATTTTCCTCCCACCGACAGCAGCAGCAGCCAGGTTCCTCCTCGCGGCGTATGAGCGCTGATAGAGCGGCAGAGAGCCCAGCCCCGCGGCGGAGGCCAGCAGCTGAGACGGAGGATGATGGACCGGAGGATAATGGACCCGAGGATGCTCGGCTGCATCACCGCAATTCTTGTGCGGTTCTTTAAACGAAAACGGGTTAAAAAGCGACGACATTTCGCCTCAAAGGCGTGTGCCCCCAGACAATAACAGAGAGGGCCACAGACAGTGTGGCTGCAGAGGGAGCAGCGTGAGGAGGAGCGCTCAGCAGACGCGCTGTGCCATTGGCTCCTCACAACACCACATAATGCTTTATGTTGTCACGTGGTAAGGCATGACTTCTAACAACCAATAACATGGTGGATGAGGCCGGTGTACCACCCTAAAGGGAGTTGATAAAACAACAGGCCTATAGAAATACTAATAGTAGGCATCCATCCGAGCCTGACTCAGTAGTTCCCCTGCACCATGAGTCTGGACCACTGGCTCTGAACACATAGCCACAGACAGTCACCACATCTTCGGAAGTCTTTCTAAATATGGTCTTTCTTTTTGACAGGCAATCCAAAGTAAGCATACATCCACACTTATTGTTTCTTAAAATTGACATAATGAATTAATTTGAACTGCCTGTGTGTTTCATACCAAAGCACTGATTTGACCCCTGAAAGAATCTAGGTCAGTGACTCCACACCACCTTTACTATCCCGGAAGAGAGATAGTAGTAGAGGGGGATTTTTTAGCTTGAGCTGCACTGGGCATTGGGCTGCTCTACTGTGGGCTGCTCCACAGCAGAAATGACATGGCCAGCCAACGTATTTTCCATTTCCTCACACTCCTCCAAATGTCTTGATCAGAATTCTTGTAGGGGGAGACACATTGTATTCATATGAAGGACTTGATATACAGTCCAAAGACTCAACCAGTAATATATATTAAATGTTTCATTCATTCAGTTACATGTTTCTTTTTTTTTTCTTTTTTTTTTTTTTTTTTAGAATTAAGGCTTAAAGAGACTCAAATTTGGTTCCTGCATTGCATATATATATGCAGTAAACTCTTAATATCAAGTTCTGTTCATTACACCATTATTATAAATCCAAGCTGGTTGACGTCACACCCTGAGGATGTTATGGAGGATGTATGGGATGAGAGCTCAAACACCTCTGATTCTCACAGCCTTTAACCAGCTCCATCAGCTCAACGTTAATGAACTCATTTTAGTTGGTCAGGTGCAGGTTCAGCCATTGCAAGTTTCACAACAAGACATTCACATTTAACCAAAGAAAGGGACTTGAAGCAAAATTTAATCAAACTTCTAGAGTATATACAATGGTGTCCAAAGTACAGATATGTAGTAGATATGCTTCTTGTACAATTTGGAGAACATGCTCGATACACGTGTTATTCTGAAACTTAACGAAAGCATTAAAACATTACATTTGTTGATAATGAGGGTGTGGCTGTAGATTGTGTCTCCAGTTTCCTTCAGGAGCCCTTCATGGTGAAGATTTCTCTCTGCAGCATCAGAGGCAACTAGTCAACATTAATGATTTGCTTCACAATTGATCTGATTTAAGGCCAACTGCTATATTAATAAAAAATAAAAAATAAAGCCCATCTTGTTACAGTGGTAATAAGCAAACACAGAAGCCATACAGTATGATTTTTCAGGAGTGGCCTTCTACAAAATTGAAGCTTTTAGTTTATTTTTTTAATGCTATTTTTAAGTATTTGTTGTTGGGGGTTTTGGTGTTTTTTGTTGTTTTTTTTTTTCATTTTAGACTTTCTTGATCTGGAAATTACATTTGAAATATGTTTATTCATGTACCAAGGTACCTCATATTCTCACTCAAGGTCAACAAGTGACTGCTGACAAAGCAGTAATTTAGGCTCAGCTTCTCCAGGGCTCTCAGCTGCTGCATGACCTCAGGCACAGGGGTCACGGTAAATTGGGATGCAGCAATTGAAGTAATGCTCCAACTTCACTGTGACATTTTACATTTATTTTGACTTTTTACAATTACAATGTTTTTAAGATGTAAGAAATAAAATGATAAAGTATTTTACATATCTGAAATAATATAACTATATCAGCAAAATAGTGTCTTTGTTTTATAGCATTGCATTGTGAAATAACACATTTAAATAAATATATTATGATAATAATACAAAAGTAAATCTAAAGTGGTTTATTTCTTTGCAGCCCTCAGCTCTTCAAACAGCAAACACTTGGCCTGTGCAGAGGAAAGACAACAGTTTAGTAAACACACTTATCTAGCACTGTGTTATGGCCCTATATTTAGGCCCTATATGCAGTGAGTGCCAACCTCATGCCAGCGCAGTGTGTCAGCTGGAAGCCCCAAATGGCAGTGGGGGCAGGTGTGAGTGGGATTGGGTATTTCTTGGTTCCTCTGCCCCCAGCATGGTCCCTCGCTGTCCCACAGAGGGTGACCTGGTGCATGGGACGACCAGGCCACTCCAAAGTGCGGCCTGGGGTCTGTTTGGTACATGACTCGCTGATTACCACTAGAGGGCACTGCAGATGAGGAATCAGATTCTTCCTGGGAAGACAAATTGTGTTAGTATGAATGTGTGTATGATAATTACATTCATCCACATAAAAAATGTAATACTCACAAATATATCAAATGTTATTATTTGCCAATTATTAAATATACGTCAGTCCTTTCAAAAGCATAAATGGAAATTTAACATGTCCCAGGTAGGGGGTAGACAAAATCAAATTTAGCTATTACTGCTAACAACTTAATTAATGTTTTAATTCTTCTACAGAGACATTGGACATGATAGCTATGCTATTTGTTATAATTTGGTGTTTTGGTTCCCAAGATGATTATCCAATCAGAAAGCAGAATGAGAATGAGAATGAGAGTTTGCATTTGTGTTGCCACTTTCAATGCTGAAATCCAGTTGGTTTGAACCTAAAAGGCTCTCTCTGCTCTGAATCTTTGCTATCTAAACCACAGCACCTACAGCCAATCATTAATTAGTCCATATACTGAGAATAAAGGAAACGAGTATGTGTCCTATTTATGTAGTTTAAGGCTCTGGCAACCGATTCAGTTGTGATTGTAATATTGAGTCAACAGCAACCAGAATGTGTATACCCTGTATACCTTCTAACACTCTGCACTTGTCACTTTTCCACTTTATCTACACTTTATCAGAAATTGTGTAATTTTAGATTGTCGTTTTTGCTTATACAATCATGTCTCTTGCTTTTGTGATGTCTGTATGCAGATGTTTGTCTGTTTAAGACTACTATTGATGTAATTTTATAATTACAGAAAATGTAGCCTACACTTTGAGGCAGCAGATGTTGGCTCGGATTTTATCCTTAGACAACCAGAAGGCCCAGACAGACTTTTCAGTGTGCTATTACAGTGCATTAAAATTGCAACAAAGAATAGAGTCATGAAATTCCATCTGCTGTTTTTGTTCAGTGCACAGTGCAACCCACAGATTGTGGCTTATATTTTTGTCCTGTTTAAGATCCCATTTCGTACAATGTTTATGTTTTCCCTTTTGAATGCCACCAGCTGCAATCATCTGTCTGATACCTGTTTAGGAATCTGAGGGCGATACTGCGAGTCCAGAGACCGCAAGCAGTACCAGCAGGGCTCTGGGGAGCGGTCTGTGAAGAAGAGGAGAGCAGCCTGTATGATGAAGCAATAACTTTAAAATGATTTCTTGAATGCAAGTTTGTGGTGCATATATGTTCAGGTTAATGTTTTCAGTTTTCTGTATTGCATCCACAAATAATCTGTCTCCAAGTGTTCAGTGATTTGCCAAAAAAATAAAATATAATAATAATAATAATAATAATAATAATAATAATAATAATAATAATGCCATCAATCCTTTGAGCAGTAATGCAAGAAGCAGTACAATGTGCGTCACTCACTCTGGCTGGTAGTCTCCTGGGTGGCTTCTGTCTGGTGGGTCTCCTCCTCCTCTGTGGTGGGGTTTGGAGCTGGGGGGGCTTCACTGTCATCGCGCTGTGAGTTTGGGATCTCCTGCTGCGTGATCAATATTTTGACCAATATATCATTACACTATTTTACTTTTACTCATGCCGTAGCTCATCTTTATAATTTATCATTTCTATAGTTTATATATTTTTTGGTTTTCATGGGGTTTCAAGGGGTAGGTGAAAACTGCAGAGCAATCAATCCTCATATGCAGCACTATACAGGATTACTCAAACATACATCCAAAACGAAAATACATCAAGGATGAGGCTCATAAAAGCCAAATTTGCATAATATTGCCCCTTTAGCTTACCTGGTTTGCTACTACCTCTTCATTACTAACAGAACTTTGTGGATTAATGTCTGCAACCTTTTCAGAGTTCTCAGACTCTTTAATACCAGTCTCCCCCTCTGGTTGGTTGTCACTATAGTTCAACAGAGAAGCACACAAATTTAGCAAAACATGCCCTCTTAAGTGCCTGGGTTATCAGCCAAAAGGTCTTCAGTTGATTAGGCAAACTAAGCCTCTACTGTTACAGAGTCGTACAAAAACATCCCTCTCCTCTCCTTGTCTTACCTTTGGCTATTTTTTTCTGGTGCCACCCTTTCTTCCTCCATTCCCACTCATGTAGCCCCCCTCCAATGTTATTCTTTGATTTATCTTCCCTAATCTTTATCTCTTTCTTGGATTTTCCCTCACTTTGAGCCTCTGTCTTCTTTACACGGTGTATACCTTGGCAGCTCGGGTCCACCCCCTCTGTGTGTGTGAAACGGAAACTCCAGTCTTCAATATTTCATGTGTCTGAATGGCTCACAAGCTGGTCTCTGTAAAGACTAATCAGGTGAGGGCTCTAATGTGACTATACAGTGAAACAGGCTTTGACATAAGTAATAACCCACAGAGGAATACAGACCAAGCATTCAGTGGCCATAATAATCAGTATGATTGAAATACTCAGATTGTTCAGGTTATACAGTTGTTAAAGTTTTAATTAAGGTTTAGTCTGGTTCAGTCCTGGTTAGGGTTTGATTTTGTCTCACAAATTCTAATCTTGGTTTATTATTAATGCATTTCTCCTCTATCTACATCTAATTAATCATTAGTTCTTGTTATTAGACAGTCCCTATTCTCTTTACTATACTATAAACTTTGTTATTGTACAAGGGTACATTTTGAATAACATTTGAACAACAGCATGTGCAGTAGGCCTATTTAAAAATCTATCTATCTGCACACATATACACAGACTAATTTAGCTGATAGTTTAACTTCACTGATAAAAAACAAGCCATGAAGACAAAGTAGACCTGACATTTTTGTCTGTGCATGAATGCACTGTAATTGGTTATTTTTACCAGCAGAGGGAGCACGAACACAAAGTGTCGTATTCGTGGCTCGTTTTAAGAATATGGCTTATAAATTATTCAGTTATTCAAACTAAAGCTTCATTAACACATTGAACAACAATGTAGTATAGTTAATTAATTACCATTCTTACTTGTGTTTTCCAGGGCCAGTGTGAGTCCTGAAGCCATGAGGAAAAGCCTTGTATAGGCCTACTATTAACACGTGCTTTTAAGGTAAACCTGAGAAGGCCCAGGCCTACAAGGCCTACGCACACACCAGCGTCTAACTAGGCACGACTAGTCTGTTTTCTCCATACCACATTTTAAATGGATGGCACATTTAGAGCGTTAAAAACATGTAATGTGCAGGTGAAGACCACCCCAGCACCCACCCACCTCTCTGTGACAGCCCATATAAGAGCCAATCAGAGCTCAGAATGAAAAAAAAAAACAAAACAAAATACATAGTAAAAATATCTAGGCAACGGTTTGCTTCAAACTTGTTTTTTTTTTTTTGTTTGTTTGTTTGTTTGTTTACTGTGCATTGCACTAAACTTAAATAGGAAGCAACGTGTCTTGAATGGGCCTATTTTCTTTATCCCTTACACCACAGTTCAGATGCACATTAGCACAGGCCTAGTGATATCAATAGGCCTATAGAGGCCGTTATTAATGCTAAACACCCCCAATGGCCGCCACACGTATTCATTTTACTTATTTAAATATTTCAAAAAAAATTATCAGCCTATTATTATATATTTTTTTATTATTTTATTATTTTTAAATTAGTGTGCAGTAGATAGCAAGTAAAAGTTTAATAATTAATAATCTGATTAGATATTCTTATCCTTTGATAACATGTTGGGGGGGGGGGGGGGTTGTATGTGTAAATATATGTGTGTATGTATGTGTATATATGTGTGTGATGTGTATATATGTGTGGTGTGTGTGCATGTGTGTATATATGCGTGTGTATGTGTGTGTGTGTGCGTCTGTGCATATGTGTGAGTGTGTTTGTGTGAGTGTGTATATGTGTGTCTCTGTGTGTCTCTCTGTGTGTGTTTGTGGGAGGAGGCAGCCGGGAACATAAGTGCCGATGACTCACCAGTCTTTTGTGACAGTGGCGCAGAGAGAGTGCTGTTCACCCATTCGTCTCCCTTGAGGCTTGCATACAAAACAAGAAATGGAGAGCGAATGAAAGAAAGAAAAAATGGCCGAACGATTAGGTGTTAGGGAGCATTAAAGGGTAGATGGGAGGGGGTATGGATAATTTAGGAAATAAAAGAGGTAGGAGATGGCAGAGGGGGGTACAATTGTGGAGCACCAGATGAAAGCAGAGAGCCAAATGACTGGGGAGATCGTAAACAATGGGTGCTGTTTTAGAGGGGTCCCCAGTGCAGCCCTGTTCTAATGGGGCTGCTGAAAGCCTGCTTCATTTTCAAGAATATACCCTGAAAAAGACTGGCCTCAACAATGGAGGGCCTGCGACAATGTCAGTGATGAAAGAGGAATCAAAAGGCAGTTTATTTAGAAGTTCAAGAACATCTTTACAGGTATAGTGGAGACAGCTGTGGTCAATATAAAAACGCAAGCTTATCAATTGATGCTTTTAACCCTTTGTGTTTTAACTTTTAGTTCAGTAGATGAAGATCGGTAATATTTATATAGTGTCCTACAATGGTTGCATAACACAAGTAAGCAAGGCGATATATGGAGCAAATTATAACAGCTTTATGCTTTGTAGAATGTGACACTGTGTTCATGGGTTTCAGAATGATGACAAATAAAGACATAAATTAACAGTTGAACACAAAATATTGCATCTTATAAATGATGAAAAGTCCTCAAAATGACAGGAAGCTGAAAACACATGAATTGGTTAAGTTAAACAGCATAATAACTTTGGTTTTGTCCTTGTTTAGACCAAGTTTTATCCCAGTTTAGACCCACTTTTGAACTGGTTAGCAGTCTAACTCTAGACATCAGAAAACCCAGAAGGCCAAAGAACTGTGGTAAGTTCAAATCAGACACACAACCTAATGATGCATACATTGTCTACTCCACTGTAATCCTGGAAATGTGGTGTATGTAACAGCTAACCCTAAAATGTTATTCCACAGCATCAAAACACAATATTACATTCTGCATTAAAAATAGGCTGACATTTTCAAACTTAAAAACAATGACTGATAAAAAATCCGGTTGCCATGGCACCTAACAAGACCTCTTTGGTTGTAGCTGAAGTTATTTCACAAATATGTTTCTTTTGGTCCTGTTATTTTCATGCTATTTTGGCTAATGTAACTGTGGTATTTGGATTTTAAAAAAGGTTGAGCCCAATCCTGCAGCTGCAAAAAACATCGTAATTATTTTAATCAGATTTAAAGGTCCACATTTAAACGAATCTCATACTCACGAAACTGACATTTCTGCTTGGATTTCAGCTTTCAGCCAAATGCATATGTTTTTCCTGGGCCATTACGGATGAATTGCTGCACTGTCAGACTCCTTTCTGCCAAATGCTGGATTTTTACCAATTTTCATGCCTGCGAGTTAGACCTATTTGTTAATTATGATACACCCACAAGGCAAACATAAATAAATACTATAAAAAGGGTAATATAATCCAGAGCATTTGTCAGATAATATAATCATTTGTTGTGGGACATAGTTAGCCACATGTATACCCAAGATTAGGAAAATCTACAAATAATGTGCAGATTTTACTTTGTTCCAAGATTTGAATGTGTAAACTGACATGTTCACCTTAGCATCAAAAGGGCAATCAGTATGCTAACTATGAGAAGTGCCCGGATATCTCCATGCTTATTTTAAGTTCATTATCTATGCCACGTTTACTAGTGACGTCAAATTGAGTTGAGTCAGACGATGTCCTCCATGCGTCACACAAAGTCCCTATTTCTTTTGGACCCTGCCGTTCCAACTTTTCTCATCTCCTGTCACATCCTGCTCTGCCAAAAGCTCATTTATGGCTACTGAAAACAAAAAGCCTATGACTACCCGAAATAAGAGGTTAGAGGTATATGTTCAGTATTATTGCTACTTTTAGCCTCACCACCATTAAATGTCGCTGCTATAGATGGCTCCTAGCATATGTCCCAGATATTCAGTATGTGTTGTAACGCAATGGCAGCGGTTCAACTACAAATCTCTGCTATTGAAATTGGATGTTTTATTCAGCATTAAACTGCATCTATAATTGTCTTTTTTTTTTTCTTTTTTTTTTAAGATGGGAGCAAAATGACTAAAATATTCATAGGGATTAGTCACTTTAATCGTGACCATGGCCAAAGTCATAGCTTTAGTTTCCCTCTTTTATAAAGTATTTCAGTGGTCTACTTCTGTTATTCAGGGCACATAATGAATATGCTTTTCTCTGCGTCCACCATAATTTTGAGTCCTTTTCCAACACTCAAACCTCTAAAATAATGCCTTATTTCCTGATCTCATTTTTGTCCAAATCAATTTCATTCAAAAAGAAATATAATGCTCTTTTGGCTATTTAATATTAGAGAATAACATGCATAGATCCTTAATTTACATTTCGTCCATTTTAAACCGCAATACTGACCTAAATCTTAATCTTAAAACAGGAACAGGTCCATTGGCAGAACTGAGATGCCCCCGCCTCTTCATAGTGACCTGTAGCAAACAGTCCATTTTAATTCACATAAAAAAAAAATATATATATATATATATTTCTAACTCTGTGTATGAACCGTATTCTGATTTTTTTGGGTGAAAACAGAAAGTCTCAAAAGCCTCTATTGCAGGATTATTCAAGCATGAGTCAATCCAAATACAATAAGGAAGAGGGAACATTGCTAAAACATTAAACGCTTATAGAAGTCACAGAGATGCCAAATATGATTTTAAATGTGTGTCCATATCCTATATCATGCATATAGAAAGGAAGTATATTGTGTATTAATTTGATGTTAAGGGATTATCTGTGATCATGAACATCTTACCAACAGTTTGCTCTTTGTTATTCCCTGCAAACACATACATAGTAGACACAGGCACAAATAAACTGTTAAACTGAAAACAAGTCAGTCAGTCATATGTATTTCTATTTTCACACCCTGCCAAAGCCACTGACTTACTGTGACTGGCTTGAGTATAGTGTCACATCAGTATGGGTTGAGAGATATCTTCTTCATTTTGCTTTTGTTGTGTTGTCCAGATGGGGCAGCCATCACTGCCCTCATAAATCACATGTTCACTCTTCTTCTCTTCTTCTGATACAGATACTGAACACCGGAAATGCTCTGATCCAGTCATGGTCTTGGGTTTCAACTTCCTGTGCCATTTTGAGAACTTTTTACTATTGAAGTCGTCAGTATTTGAAATAGTCAATTTCTACGGCAAATAGCCATCTTAATTTGACCCTTTATACATTTGCTCAAGTTTATTGCCCATTTTTCTATCATGATTAAAGACAAAATGTTCAGCTCAAACAGTGTATTTCACATCTTCAAACTTGCCATATAGCACAATAATATGTTTTACACAAACAGATCCTTTACTGTTCTTCCTTTTCCCTGCAGCAGCCAATCTGGCCAGAGTCCAGTGACCAATGGTGTTGTTTTCAGTCACAAACTAATAATTAAATCCTTGCGTCTGCAGCCACAACAAATAAAACTACAAGAAGATAAAGGCTGCAAAAAAAAACCCCAAAAAAAACATACAATGGTGTCCAAGAAATGAGAAACAAGCTGAGATAAAAAGTATGAATCACAAATTATTGACTTCACCGTGTGATTACATAGTGTGTTGTCATTATTGCAGATTATAGTCAGTTTTTATAGCTGCAATGATGAACGTTAGCTTTGGTGGAAGTAAGAAATGTTAGGTAGTGTACAACTCAAAGCCAAAAAAAGGGGCGTGGCATGGGACAATTATTGATTTTCTAGTTAACTGTTGTCTGTTGAAATTTTAGATCAGCAATTTTTGTTACTGTTTATCTGTATGATGAAGTCAACCATTTCCGGCGATTGACAGTGTGATATTGCACAAAAATAGACTCAATAGAATCAGTAGTATTCAGTATTATCATAGCACTTTTTAAATTGTATTTATCACTTATCGGTTGTATAATGTTTTTTTTTATAATCACTACATTTTGTTTCATGTATTTTGTATTTTGTTTGTGTATATATACAACTTTTACAGTTTGTATTTTTCAACTATCAAACTGTATTTGAGTGCAAATTGTTCTTTCCATCATGCTTAAAGCAACAGGCTCCAGAATTGGAAGCTGTAGGAGATATAGAACAAGATGCATCCAAAATCTACTACCAAATACCCTTTCATCTGCAATTGTCTGGCTGGAGGCGGTGGTGAACATGTCTCAATCATTATGTTGATGCCAGCAGCTAAATGACTATATAGCAGTGTGGTCCTGCGCAGTGTACAGATGGATGACTCATCGGGCAATCATGTGACTCATCAATCACTGCAGTTCCCCTCCCAACTCCCTCTTTCAGCTTTTCCTCCCCCTTTTCATTTCCAATCTTGTTTTTCACATGTTCTTGATTGATTTTCTTGGCACATAATGAACTCTGTATAGATTCGTATGGTGTGCTGCCATTACATGTCTTCATAGATAACACGTGTGCCCTTGACTGTAAGTTTGCTGCAGTAAAACGTAGCACTCCTCAAAAAGCCATTAAAAAACTGAACTTTAATAAAATAATTGCTTTTATTTTTTATCATATAGCAAAACTAGTAATCATCATGCTGTTATTTACACATTGCACGGGCATATTTATTTCACACTGTACATGTTACAATGCTAAGGTGACATCAACAACAACCTTTTACAAGACAGATGGCTTCACTGCGGACACAGTGGCCCTCTTCCATTATATTTTTTTTAAGTAATCACAGTTTATTCAGAGAAAACCATCACCTTGATTATTTCTCCAGACTGTTTTATTTTTTCTCTTTTTTTGTTCTTTTATTTTTTTGTTTATTTTTTTCAGTTGCAAGTAAAAAGACGTGCATTTAACGGTTTAAGCGCAATCCCTGACTCCCCGCCCTGAAACCTTTTGAGCTAAAAATGAACTAAATTCTTGCAGCCGCTCAGTCAATATCTGTTTGTAAAAGGCTGCAGAACAGATACAGCAGATTAACTTCAAGAATTTTCAGTAAATTAAAACATGAATGCATATAAAGTGAGGCATTCAAGTAGATGGAGATAAGAAAAATCAAGCTGTGACAATGGACCCCCCAGTGAT
Organism: Periophthalmus magnuspinnatus; assembly: GCF_009829125.3. NCBI lineage: Eukaryota > Metazoa > Chordata > Actinopteri > Gobiiformes > Gobiidae > Periophthalmus > Periophthalmus magnuspinnatus. Next base: position 29,511,785 of record NC_047139.1, on the reverse strand, counting down.
GACGATGTGGTGATTTTCAGTTGTGGTGCATCTACTGCCTGTTTGGGTCCCATTATGATTAAAAACCCTTAGTCCACCAGGTTGGAAGTGTTTAGTGTTAAGTTTGTGCTTTTGGAGTCCACAGGGTTTTTACATCGGGACCAATAGCAATGAAAATATAATATGCATTATGATATTTCCCTTATAGAACCATGGTGCTTGTAAGGCAAAATTCATCTTGAGTTTGGATGTGTGTATTTGGCACCTTGTAAATTGTTCTGCCCAATCAAGAATAAGAAAGGCAACATCACATGTCAAATACAACAAAACATACTGTCAGCACAGCAGTTTCCTCCACCACTACATCTGTGTAGCAAATAAGTCTACTAAAATTTGATTGTGACATACACAAAGTGAACAAATGCTATAAATATGCTGCATGTTGTAAACATGGTTTTCTTACAATGGGCACAACTGCATTTGAATGCTCACAAATGTGAAGTGTGTCTTGTAAAAAAAACTCTGAGATATGCAAGAGCATCAGAGTTCGACCTGAATGAAGACAGACATACTCGTGGTATGTGCTGTTTCAGATGTAAACTGAGCAAGAGGCTGAACATGGTTACAGGGAGCTCATATGTTATACTCCCCCTTTACCAAAGAAATAACTCAAATACAGTGACACAATATAAACCAACTTTTCATTTCAGGACCTTTAAATGTCATTCAAGCTCACAATCTTTGAGTGTTTCTGGTCATACTGCACTTAATCTGACTCTGTTTTGATCTGGTCTAAAACAAAGTCTGTAGGTCTCTCAATACATTCTGCGTTTCATATAGATTCTCTCAATAAAGTTCTCCAGCTCCTCCTCACTGTCCAGTTGGGGCACCAGGCCGTCTTCCTCATAGTCATCTCCCGTAGCGACCGGTTGGTAGTACGGGGGCCGCCGGCCTCTCCGAGGCTGGCTGATGGGTTTGGGGGCAGGGAGAGTTTGGTATGTCCGTGGGTGAGGGAGGATATAGTTAGAGATATAGGGTGTGATGGGCAGGCGAGGAGCAGGCTGCTGTCTCCAGCCTGGTCCCCTGTTCTTACCCCCAGCCCAGTTCTTTCTCCTGGGAGGCTGGAGGTCCAGCTCCTGGGGGCCAAAGAGCTGGTCTCTTGGGGGAGGTGGCTTACCATAATACTGTGATTTCGGGTATGGAAAATAAACTGGATAGTATGCACGATATGGCTTCTGATAGTATGGATAAGAGGGGAAAGCTAAAAACTGTTTTTGAGGTTTGTACCAGTAGTCGATCTGCTTCTGTGGTTTGTACCAATAGTCCTGTTTGTATGACTTGACTTTGTCCTTATGCCACTTCTTGTTGGACTTGTTGTACTTTTGTTTCTTGGGGTTTTTTGAGGCAGTGTAGTGATAGATGGGAGGAGCGGCCAGAGGAGGAGGTACAAGGGGGCGAAATCGAGGAGTGACAGGATTGTTGTTGACTGGCTGTTGCTGTAGCTCTTTTCGCTTCTTCTTTTTCTCCTCCACATCACTGATAATCTCTATAACATCATCCGCAGGCAGGTGAAGTTTGCTGCTGATCTCAATGAGCCTGTCGATCATCTGCTGGTCCATATCATCCTCATCCTGGACAATTTCCTCCGAGCGTTTGTCCTCAGCCGCATTTCCCATGCTGCTTTTCTGCCGAGGCTTCATGTATGATTGCTGCTTGCGGCCCATGTACTGCAGCAGCATGTCGGAGGCGATGTCGGCGAGTCTCTGCTCCTCCTCGCGGGCACGCTCGGCCTCCTCTTGCTGACGCAGCACCTCTTGCTTCTCGGCCTGTGCTCGAGCCTCCTCCTCCATCCGGGAGAGGCTCTCTTCCTCCTCTTCCACCTCCTCCAGCTCCTCCCCTTCCTCCTCAAAGTCGTCCATGAAGTTCCCACCTTTAGCGGGGCGATTGCGGTCACGGTTGTCCTCCCAATGGAGCTTCTTCCCTGCACGTGCTAACTGTGTGTTATATGCTTTATAGCCCTTAAGTGGAGGCAGGATCTCATTGTCTTGGAGACCCAAGTCAATGTTTTGGAAGTAGCCTCTTATTTTGCGTTGCAGTAAGGGATCATTTTCTCCTTGAGAGTTAAAACTTTCTTGGTTTTGCTCCTGTCCCTGGCTCACATTATCACCCACATCCTGTTTAGACCAACCCTGGTCCTCCTCTTCTTTCTTCTGCTTAAAGTCTTCACCTTGAGCAGCTGTCAGAGGCCCTACAATTAGCTGTTCAGTCTTATCGGCCCCTCCCCCCTCCCTCTCTGGCAGCTCAGCCCTGGGCTCTCGTGGAGAAGCCTCTGGTCCTCTTATCTCACCAGCCTCAGAGGCGTCCGGTGAGGGCAGCTCCCGCCCCCCTGCCTCTCTCCAGTCTCTCTCCCTAACGCTGTCCCCATCACTGGGGTGGTCCAGAGCCTCCAGCAGTGCAGCAAGCACCTCATCAGTCACTTTATCTGAGCCTGGGTGCTCACCCTGGTCCTGGGATGTATTGATGAGGGAGATGGGGGGCGATAAAGTGTGTTCTTGGCTGTCCTCCACCCCTCCCTCCAGCCCCTCGCCCCTCACGGGGGCGGCGCCAGCCAGCTGCGGAACAACAGTAAGCAGGACCAATAGGACAAGGCGGGCTGGAGAAGAGCCGTGATGACAGGTCATGACCATGCAGAACCAGCAGGAGGGAGGCTAAGCACCTGGGCACAAGCAGACAACATAGACACAGTGAGACAATAGGCTAACGGACTGCAGAAAAAAATATTTAAACAATGTTTAGTCATCACACAAAAACTTTCATAAAATAGAAATTACAAAAAGCTGGTGTAAGCGGGATTTGTATCTGGAAAGAATCCTGACGGTAATATCGATAGATAGATTTTTAACCTGAGCAGCAGGATAAAACTTTCATTCAAACGCACAAAATGAAGTTGTTGTTTTTTTGTTTTTATTAATTGATTTATTTTTTAACACTGTAATTCATTTTGTCTGCATGTGAAGTCCTTTTAATACCGTGTTTTTAGAAACGCGCAGCGCATCAGTGATCGCGGGAAAAAAAGCAAACTGAATGAATAGCCCCATTATTCAGGCCATTTCATCTGATGCCTTATGTGCTCAATAAAATACGATCTAAACATTCGTTCATTTGAAATGATTCTAAAGGGCACTGACACGTCGAACATGCAAATACACGTTTTATAATCCAAACCTTCATCTCTCGTCTTTAAATAGTACCTCACCTTTTCCATCGAGTCAATCCAACAGTAAAGCACGCTCGATCCATGACAAATGCTCAGCTATTCACTTAACCAAAAACATTACAATAAAAAGCAAATTAATCTGGATTTTTTCCTGATGTGCAGCAGCCATGAATTTGACAGCCTATTACCAGCGCCAGGGCGACAGGACAGTGGCGCGGACAGACGCTGCGCTGGAGTCATGCGTAAAGCCCGTATCAGAGGCTGGTTTGTTTAACCCTACGGCTCCTGACTGGAGCGCCTCGTTTGGAAATAAAATCATGGCAAATTTTCCAAAAAACGAATTTCGTTATCGCGTATTGCAAACAGTTGTGGTGCCGTGGCGTGCACTGAGCGTGGGCTGTGACAGTGGAGGAATGCAGGGGCAACGCCATTCCGTTTTTACGAACAATGGAGTAAACATATTAATTATGATGAACAGACCCAACAATTAATGGTATCTCAAAATTGCCTCCTGATGTATTTTGCCTTCTCTCTTTCCCCCCCCCCTCCCAAACCAAGAACGATGGCGTTCACAGGTTTTTCGGCAAATGATGCACAAAAAGGGTTTTTAACCATTTCACGTGAATCGAATTGTTATTTAAAGATGGCCGTAAAGTGTCATGCAGGGCCCCGAAAAAGTCTAATTCACCATTTAGCCATCTTTATGAACTTTGTGGCATTTAGCAGCAAAATCATGGTGTTTTTTAGATGTATTAAAGAGCAGACTGTTAAGTAAAAATAGGCATTTTTCAGTTTATGACTTCAAGTCAGTCAAATTGAACATTAAAATGCGGACCAGTATTTGGAGGGAAAACACGCATTTAATTCATACTGACTTCACCAACACAAGCTTCACACTGTTGCATGAAACACGTCTATTTAAAAAGTTTATATTTTGAGAGGACCTGAAATACAAAGCATGCACACAGTATTGTTCACATTGAAAATGATAAAACTTAAAATGCTTCGACCAAAGTGAGTTCATGAATGGCGCTTACCTGAAGTCCCACTAGGGGTGGGCAAATGGTGACAGTCACAACGAGAGTAAAGCCAAAATTATTTCATGAAATCACCTGAGAGACTGCTCCTTCCTCAGCCTGTGACAAACATAAAGCAAACTGTGCGTATGATTTCTATTTGTGTGGCAGCCTTACTCGGTAAAGTACTACAATTGAAGTGAATGTTTTCAGCACCACGGCCAGCGCAACTTTATTGTATATACCCTCGGTAAGACCACGTGATCCCCCCCCCACCACCACCACCGCCACCCCCCAGCTGCAGGCACTGCTGACGTCACGTCCATTGATAAGACTGTTGGTGAGGAGATGGCACAGTGAGTCTAGGCTGGCCCCAGCTGATGAATGAACGGAAATGGCATGAATGAAATAGTGCTTTTCCTGAATGAAAAGACAAAATTGTAGAGATAGAGCTGCTACAGCCATTTTCCTCCTCCAGTATTAAAGGGTAGTGTATGGTTTCCTCTGTTCCTTCTTTCTCCGCTACAGCTTGTTACACATTCAGGAGCTGCAAAAGATAGTGACCCCAATTGCACGCTATCAATTAGGGTCATTTGGTGACGTGCACCAAGAATCAATGCCATGCATCTGCAGCTTCAGGCAGATAAGTGGGATGTGCTCCAGCCTGTGCTCTCTTATAGCCTCTTGTTAGGCTTTTGTGTGAGGTGGGCCGAGTCTCTTTGTGGATGGGTGATCCAGGGGCCATGCAGGAAGACCACTGTCCAGTCTCTGCTCAGTTTCCACGAACAATTTCCCACCTGCCGTTCCTTGCTGCTTCCAGACACCGTTTATCTGTCAGTGGCACATTGTGCTCCTCTGACCCCTCATCACCATTATGTGACACTTTACAGAGATACAGCTGATCATCCAATCATGAATCAGTGCAAGCACAGGGACAATACAGTCACTGACTTAAAGTGTTTTTTGTTTTTTCCATTAACCTGTGACAGCGCACTATAAACACAAACTGTGGATTTACCTTTAAAAACCTTGTGCTTAACCAGGTCTATGTCATAGCAAACAAAGAACTAAGCCCGTCTACCCCACTGACCAATAAAAGGTAAAATGGTTTCTGGTAGAGTGTCTTATTGTATAACTAACTTTCAGCTTTTCTTCTGAAATAAAAACAACTTCCTCTGACAATCTGTTGTCCTCAAGGTCTCCTGTAATGGAGCATTTTGTGCATTATGGCTGAATGTTTGGGCTCAAGGACAAATAAATATGCCACTCTTTGTTATTGTTGTGCAGTGGTTAAACAAAGATCTACACTGCCATTACTGCAGAATAATGGAGAAACAAGTTCATCCACAAAGGTTCATTTACATACATTGTTTCTCATGGCCTTGTACATGATTATATTCAGCATATTCAGTCTTCATACACATGCACTTTGTTTCAACAACAAAGCTGTGTCTTTTATATATGTTCATGTGTCATATGTACAGCAATGTACAGTAAATGTGACATGCATGGTTGATAGCCTTAAGTCACAAATGAGCTACAGAATTGTAATTTGAAAATGTAATTATGTTTTTGACCTGCCTGAAATACCCCACTGTGGAAATAGGCATACCGGTCATGTGATAAGTGCATGGTGAAACTATATAAATACAGTAATAAATAAATAATGATGCTACTTTTATAGAACTTTCACCTGTGATAGAATTGTCATTTTGCAATATCTGTGGTATTACTATACAAGACTCAAATCCTGCCTTCTCTTCTACTGCCCTTTGAATAAATGTGACTAAAAGACAACACAGTAGTGATTGTTGCTGAAATGATCTTAATCAAGGGGACCACATTAGCTCAGAATAAAACAGAAACTGATAAATTAGCCCTTTCCAATTACTTCTGATCTAATTGACAATTTTTCAGCAAATAAATGCATGCCATATTTTCCCTTTCAGCCTGGACAAGATATGCACACATCAAATGAAGTTGTAATTTGTCGCAATAGCCAGAGGTGCCACATGACCTCCCTTTGATTAGATTTACTGTCACTGCTTGCCTTTCTGCAGAATGTGGCAGCAGGCGGCGAAGATGTTTTGTGCTGTGGTATATGGTAGCAGTGTGTTTGTGGAGGAAAAAGGCAGTGAGAGGTATATAAGCAGGGTGCTGCAGGGCAGATGCTGATATAACGGTCTGGCATTATCCACTGCCACTCAGCATTAGTTGGCCCCTTACCCTCACTCCATGTCCGCACCCCCGCTCTGACTCACGCACTACCGCCTGCTCGGCCACTCACATAGCTTAACACTGGTACACTGTGCTACGTGTAATGGAAAACACGGAGGAGAACACAGTACTTCAGCCTTGTGTCCTTATGATACAAACCCCTTGCTTCTACTGTAATATGTGTTAAACTCGAATGAACCTGGACACTGAAGGTTAGGGGTACACATCGCTACAGATTCAAACTGGTAATATAAGGTGCTATGATACTATAACGCCTTTTTAAATGAACCCATACGTATTTGTGTCAGCGGTGTTGGACTGACCTAGGTCTGGGTATAAAGCCAAAGTATATAAGTATGACTAAACACTGTAAAAGATAAAGGCAGAATATCAGTAGCTGTAGTGGACCGATTTTTACAGTAAAATATTTGTTTACAATATATAGCATGTGAGAGTAACTTACCATTCATACAGCCATTTAACTCCAATAAAACTGCTCAAATGGCACATACTGATGTGACTTTTTTTCAATCTAATTAACCCCTACATACTTTATTACACTGTTGGTGTAGCAGCATGGGGGGCGGGGGGGTGACTGACATGCTTGGAACATGGGGGAATGATGAATTCTCTAGCCACAATTATGATAATGCATGGTGAGCGATCTTTTAGCAGCAAGTGTGCTAATGCAGTTCCCCCTGAGCAGAAAAAAGGGTCCCTACCTTGAAGTGATAAAATAGAGCTCATGATTAACAGAAGCTTTTCCACCACCCACGCCACTTTGTCAGAGGAGGGAGGGACAAGTAATTGCACCATAAGGTTTCTACAATACAATGGTTTCGCTTCTTGATGATGTGTGCAGGACCCTGGCGCCTACACGCTGTAAGCTGCAGTTTCCGCTTTCAAACAAGCCTTTTCCAAAGTTACAATTTGGCCTCTGTGCTGCTACATTAACCTACACACATTAATCATCTGTACACATTTGCATTTTGGCACATTGAGGCAATCCACCTGATTTATAGACTTTTATAATATCAAAAACGGCTGTAGGAAATAGACTATTAAATGAAGAGTGACACTTCTGAGTTTTAGTACAATGTTGTCATCTCTTTTGTCTAACAGAGACTTAACATCTGCTCCACTGGGAGGTTGAACTGCTGTTGTATTGCTCCATGCAAATCAGTGGCGAACCAGCTGTACTTACACACTCACTGGGGATAAGCAGCATGTCGCATTTAGCTTATTTGAACTGTGGTACAATATCTAATATTGTTTTATCACCAATTACAGTTTTATTATTAAAAGTAACATATAACCACAAAATACTAATGTTATTGATTGTATACATTATTTGTCATTAAACATAATGTTATAAACCATCAGCTGTAGTAATATCTTCCAGTGCAGAACTGAAACATATTTCTAGTTACTTATCTATTTGTAATAAAAAGCACACCCTGTTTGATACATCTACAGTTAAAAGTTCTGCTTAAACTGCCATAGTGTGCCAAATAAATGATATCCTTTGAGAGGAATTATGCTGAGACCTTACGGGCCTATCAGGAGGTATGCTAAGTGACTGATGTTGCAGATTGTTATTCTGCATTGTCTGCTCTTCAGGAATTATTTACCTCTTTGAATATTACCTGTAAAAATGTCCATAGCAACCTTTGGCAAAGTGGTGGTGTCAATGATGGATGGCATTGGCGACCAGAAGCAGGCAATGAATTTGAGGTTGATGAGGCGACTCATATCAGAGAGCGGGACATCGGAGCTCACCATCAATCTCCTCCCTGCTCTGCTGTAGACATCTGGCACATGCATCACCAAATACACAGCGAGAGTGAACTCAACCTAATGCACACAAACACATGGCCTTTGTCACAGTCGCCATATAAAAGGCATGAAGACAAGACAGGCACTAGACATTATCGACAATATTTTAAATGTACCATTATTACAATATCAGAAAAACTAAATGTTCATTTTGTAAGAACCAACTTGTCTCACCATAATTTTGTGGAACTTGTTATTCAGAAATGTATGTTTTGTCACATCACAGCCCCCAAACTGACCCTATATGGTAATATTAAAATAATGCACAACAGTTACATGAGAAAAGCAGTTTTCAATCACATTACTGATAATTACCCCCAAAAAGAGCACAGATGGCAACAGACTGCAGATGGACTGGTTGAGAAGCCATGCTTTAGCACAGACTTTCACTATCTCAGGTCTTTTTTTTTTTTTTTTTTTACAAAAGAGGAAAAGAGGTATGCAAAACAATTCACAATACCTGTCAAAATTGGTTTAAATGGAAAGTGAGAGGCAAAAACGTTCACATATGTGTGTGAGTCCCAAAGCTTGAAGCTGGGGTTCAATTCTCTGGAACACTCTGGTCCAGATGAGCCACATCCAACATGCATCCGCCTTTAATGTCTCTGACGCCTGTAAATACTAGAGAAATACAATCTGAATATTTATATCAACGTCAGCACAATGCGTATTCATTTCAATCAGTCACCATTGTCACGTAATTGTTGACTCAATGTCCAGCTTGTTTGTTGTGAATGGATGTCTCTGCTCTGGCGTAGCACAACAAAAATACAAATTGTCTAAAAAAAAAACCCCAAAACAAAACATGGGAATCACAAATCTATTACAACAACAACTTTAGGTTTTAGCTGAAAGAGTTGAATGAACAAGAAGACATCTATTCATTCACTCTATTCAGGAAAGCTTTGCTGATTTTAATGACAATAACTTGGAGGATATGCCCGCTAACTCCATCTGCAGCACTTTTTGTGGACAGCCTAAATATTTTCAATAATGGTTTGCCAGCTTTCGTTAAAATTTTTATGGGCAAAGATTTAACAGGCTTTTCCCTTAAGTGTTTTTGGCACTTGTGTGTTCATAATAAAATCAGAGATGGAAAGCCGCAGGGTCAACAAATAAAAAAAAAAGCAAAAAACAAAAAACAATAAGTAAATTAATCCACTTCAGTCTCTTAACCCGTTACTACACTAAGATACATAGTGACAAACATAAGCTATACCTCTCGGCAAACAAACAGAAGGAGAGATGAGTCCTCTAAAACTCCTTGTTGAAATGAAAACTGTTATCGGTTATCAGCGCACCACCCGACTGGAAGGGAAGTCATTTGAAAGCTGTTTGAAACGCGGTAATTTGCCGGTGTGACTCATCGCCAACACCTACAGCGACAAAACCTCTGATCCTCTAAAGCAAGAACAGAGTGGCAAACTCTGCTATGCATGTGTGCCTATGGGAGCTGCTGCTGAGCTACAGTGATAGAACGCTATAGTAAGGTTTGTGCTTCTAACATGCAATTACATATCATACTTCCAAACATGCTCTATTGTAATGCTCATTTACTAACTGTTCATTAAATTAATTGCTGAATTCCTTTTCTTTTATACAGACTTTTACTTTGCAGGTATAAGCATTATCTTTTATTAACTCTGTGAACATCTAATCAGGAATAAGATTATGACCACTGAAAGAGGTAGATTTAATAAACTCAATGACACGTTAACATTAAGTGTTTCTATTAGAAGAAACAATTGGTCATGTAGGTATTTGAGAAAGTTTAGGGCAAAGGCAAAATAATGATGGCTTTTCTTGATGGTCTACAGTGCTCTATGTGAATCTATTGGCCAGTGTGTGGTCACCTAGTAAATACAGAAGTATAGATTGCTGACAATGTCTGGTTTTGCGATAGAAAGATTCCAGAATAAACTGTATCATAAGAAGGTTGGCATGGTTACATGTGGCCTGATTGGTGTAGTCACGGAGAAACATGGGCTGATATCAGAGAGGAAGCACTGTCTTGTTAATACAGTTTTGATAGAGCTGATAGTATCACAACAAAATAGGCTGCACCATCAGGTGTCAGGACGAAAGAATTATCATGATTAATGCAAGGTTACGACAAGCCAGCAATGTAATCAGGGGCTCACTTGTTAATCATTACGCAACTCTGATTAGTTTGGCTTGAGATTTAAAATAAGATATCAAGCATCATTGTATGAAGAGAACACCTAAAACTCACCACCAGCACTGATCTGAAAAAGCATCAATCATACCAGCTGTGTTACGTCAGTAAGACCTTTAACTGTTATGATAACCTGGCACTGTATCGCTCAAGAGGAAAACGTGGACCCTAAAGTAAAGGTCTGTGACACGTACACAATTATGTGTTCATTCAAGATGTTTTCCATTGTTTAATATAAATCACCTCAAATGAACCAACACAAACCAGGAAGTCTGCTGTGAAGTTTGACACTAACAACACGTCTAAGAAAACAGATGGATGGAGCGTACAACATTGAGCAACATTGAGCAGTAACAAGATAAATGTTATAGTCATTTAGTATTAACAGAAAACAGTAATATTGCAATGGTAAATTTTAGTCATACTCACATGCATTTTTCCTGTAACTATTTTGTTGAATAACGCTTTCTACTAATTCTAGCTTTTTGTTGATTAAAGATGACAATGGGAAGTGAGTGACTATTTTGTTGTCACTGTGGTAGACATTAGTTTAAGGAGAAAAAGTGCAGGTACCCATTGTATGAGTCATAGAATGACTGATGGCGATAACAGGTGAAATTAGCCACAGCCAGTCGCACAGAACATACTAAGAGAGGACATGGCTTTAGAGGTGACATATGACTCAGAACAAATTATTGAACTAAAGCTACAGCTATGTTTGTGTCATTCTTTTGAACAAACTTTGACAAAGGTTGGAGATTGTGGAAGAAGAGTATCAGAAATTCTACCCAAATGAATAAAAATACAGAAAGCGGTACTTAAATGCTGCAAATGGACAACTGAGTGTCCTGTATGAGTTCAGTTTAGTCCTTGTGTGGACTTGGTTTGGTTCTTATTGTGGTTTATTCCTAGTCTAATTTTGATGTAGTGTGTGCGTGCACTTTTTGTGTCTCAGTCATGTAGCAAACAATAATCTAGGGTGACCTCACTGGACTATGCTCCCAAGAATGCTCCAAATACCTACTAAAAGATACATGTTAAAATTATTAAGTTTAAGAATAAAGACATATTTAAAATATGCATTGTGTTATGTATTACTGCATCTGTTTAGATGAGATTCAAACTCAGTTTTAGTCCAACAAAGTGTTCCATATTTGTCTGTTTTTTCCACATATGTTCAGGTTCACTTGAAATCATTTCAAGCCACTTATTGTGCACAATGTGATGTCAGCAGTGACGCTATTAATCACATTTAAGTGTGCAGAGTAATCCTCATTCCTCACATCCCACACCTTTGACAGTACTTAGTCTCAAAATGGAGCAAAACAAGGACTTGTATAGGGCAAATGTGAATGGGTTTTCTATTTTTAAGTTCAGATCAGTGTTACTGTTTTTACATGGTTGTTGTCATCGTTTTCACAAAACTGTCCGCACTACAAAAACCACAAAGCAGTGGTGAGTAACATGTAAAGAATAGGCAAGAAGAAGCTCGGAGAAAAAAAAGAGAAAGGAATAAAAAGAAAATTGGGATCCCTGAGGGTAGACACTGGGTAAAACCCGAGGCTGTGACAGAGAGCAGAAAAACACATCGAAACAGCTTTGCATTTACAAGTCACATTCTGCCGATAATAGCAACAATAGCCACATCCCATTTAGTTTCTGTCACTTGGGCTAATCCCGACACTGATCTCCTGAAACAATGCTGTGTTTTCACTGTGACTGAATGCCCGAACACTTGCCTTGTCTGCTCTTTTGTTCGCACTCTATTACTGTCACTAGCAGTCACTGTAAAAACATGCCTGTAGTACATGTTTTCTTAGCTTAAACCTATGTATTTTCATATATGAAAATAAACAGTTATGTAAATTGGAGGTAACTGCAACTATTAATAAGAAATCATGATAGGTGGTAGAATGTTATTACTGGGAAAAAAAACAAAAAACAAAAAAACTTTATTTTTGTTCCACACATAGTCATGCTAATGAAGTAGAGCTGTATTTTCCCCACACCTTTTCAAACATGTATTAACTACATACACTTATGTAATTACTTATGTAATTACAAACAATGCTCATGCACAGGTGCCATATGTCTACGGAAAAGACCACCTTCATTAGAATAGAAGCTTTTGTCTTATTTATTTATGTATTTTTTATGCGTATAATGCATGTTCAGAATGAACACAAATAAACAAAGGATCAGCAATAATAAGAAAGACAAAAACACTAGATAAGGATTATGTGGATCAATGGAAAAAGGACTGGTGCTTCCTGGTGCCCTAGAACGGCACTTGAATTACTATGTATTACATTACTATGTGTTACATCCATGGCAATAGCCACAAAAACTGGATCTGACAGGTTAACCACCACATAAACAGTGTAGACTTTGTTACAGATTAAATGCTGCAATATTCTGTTGTTTAACATGTTAGGCATAAATACTAGCCAAAGGTTTAGCATTAGACATATTGTTTACAATTTAATTCAGCTGGAATGCTCTGAAATAGGTAATAAACAAACACCCTGTTGCCTGAAACGCAGGATTACCCCTGAAGTAGGAGTTCTTTGATTCTGAGTCCAAACATGATTGAACATGTATGTTTTTATCTGATTTATCCTTTTTTTCATTTCTTTCTTTCATTTTATTTAATGATACCTTTATTATTGTAACTATTATTGTAAAACTAGACTGTGTAACATAAATGCAACAAAAACAATCACCCAAAGCAAAAACCTGGAGCTAAAAATAACCTAAGAGCATCATCCTTTGTTACTATGGAGAATGAACAATGCTAAAATTATGTGTGACAATATATTTTTGTCCAGAATTGAACTAAGAAACTCTTTGAAGTTGTACTTTTTAGGATGGTTGACACACTCCACTGCCTTTTAAAAGTGTGCTGTAAATACTGTGGAGGCTTGGCATAAGAAGGCCTTTGGTCAGCTGTCTCTGCCACAGACCTGATGCCTCCTGGCACTTCACTCAACACTTTTAGAGCTTTAACACGTAGAAGACCAGAAGACCAGTTCATCTTGTAAACTGTCCCTGCTGATCTGCTGACAAACTGACTTATGGGACTATATTGAAATTAAATAAATCCTTCATGCTTATTGATGAATATTAATTTGAGCTTAACGACAAATGGGGTGTAGGGTATGTCAAAAACCAGTGTGTTTGGGTCTTCACAGGAGTGTGAGTGTCAGTGTGTGAGTGCACGTGCACTGGTTTATGTTTTGCTCTCCCCATGTAAACACAAGTTGGTTCAATGATGGTTGCAGTTGTTTGACATATAAACAGTCTAACAGGACTATTACGTAAAGCAAACAAGCATATTTCTGTCAGCAAATGCCATCTTTTTCTTCTCACAAATCAATGAGTTTTAACTGATCTCCAAAGGTCAAAGCATTCAGAAGGGGCCAAATGAAGAAAGGCTTCTTAAGCAAAGTGAATGTCAGCATCAAGTCATCAGGTTATCAGCAACAAATAGCAACATGTCCCCCCCTTTTGGGGAGGATGTGGTTCTCAAAGCGGTGGTCAGGATCCTCTGAGGGGTCAGAGGCATGACCTGGAGGTCACAAGATCATTTATTATTAAAAAAAAAAGTATATTTAATGAACTACTTACCAATATAAAAACAAATTTAACACATTTAGGCTAAACTTTACAATGTAATTACATTTCAAATTGAATTTTGCAGTGAGTCAGGTGCATGTTTACTTTGGGGGTTTGGGAACCCCTGACTTATGATTATTCTGTAACAGAAACATAGATTTTGGGCATGAAGTAGAATCTACAACACCACACCACAGTTTGAGAAACATGTCCAGTTTTCAACCTGCAATTGTGAAAGTAGACTATAGGCCTTGGAAATAGTTTATAAAAATGTGTTTGAAATATAAATTATTATAACGTGACGTTATCAACAACATTAGAGCAAGACAGGACAAGACAGTCTTTAAGATGAAGTCTGAAGTAACAAAAATCCAAAGCTAAAGGTTAGCCCTGGACTACAGCCACACCCCGGTCTAATAATAAAATGGAGCAAATATGAAAGCACTCACGTGTTTGTTTAGGCGCATGTTGTTTCCAGCGGGTCTCCCCTTAACAGCACAATCCCATCACACCAGGGACCCGCCAGGGACCCGCCATAGACCCGCCATGGACCCGCCATAGACCCGCCAGGGACCCGCCATAGACCCGCCATGGACCCGCTAGAAACTCGCCATGGACCAGGCGCCAGGAGCGCGCAGTACAACATGTAGGCCATTGATTATAAGTAGTAAACTTGATTGTTTTATATGTATTTATTTATGCTGTAGTGTTGTTTGAATTTAAAATCATAAATGCCCTACTCTTTCCCTGGTTTGTGTAGTGATTTTTTTAGGTTGCTGTTATTTGCCATGCACCCAGTAAAAATGAAAATAGGCTAATGCGCCCACGTCAATACTGCTAATTTGTTTAAGGACAATTTGAAAATGATTATGCATGATGTTGCGGTATGTGCATGTCCACTTGTCTATGCTAGTAATTCCTAGCGTTTAATCCAAAAAACACTAATTGAGTGGTAGATTTAAACTGAATCCATATTTATGCTCAGCCATGAGCCACTAATGAGGCATGTTGACATCATTACTATTTCACACATGTAAAGTAATGAAGGAAAATGTCCAGTCAAGTATGAGCAGAAGCAGGAGGTTTAGGCCTATATGACTGTTTTCAGTGTGCTGAAATCACCTAGCAGTAAACGTTTGCAAACAATGCATTCTTTATAAATATAAGCTTAGAAGTATTAACATCAAATGCTCTTTTTGTTATGCCAACAAAAATAAAATCATTTCACAACCAGAACAAATCTAAGAACTAAGAATCTAAGAACACATGTTCCAAACCATAATAATATGCAACAATAACACATTGTTTTACACTAAAGGGCAAATAAGGATCCACAGGAGCCTCCAGTATTTTCCAGAAGCTATGCAAGATGACAGTCAACGGCCAAAGAGCACAAAGACTGTTGACCCAACCAACAAAGAAGAGAGGTGACATATACACACACACATAGAAGCCTAAAGGCCACTGCTGCTATGAGCATGTCTCATACACATGTCTCATACACATGTCTCATACACATGTCTCATACACATGTCTCATGCACATGTCACATACACATGTCTCATACACATGTCTCATACACATGTCTCATACACATGTCTCATACACATGTCTCATACACATGTCTCATGCACATGTCACATGCGTTTCTCATTCTATCTGAGGCCTACATCAGGTCACATAAGTGACTGATGTCTGTGCAATAATTCACTGATAGAATTCTTTATAGTCGGTCTCTATCTATTACAGACCCAGAAGAAAGAGTCCAATATGTTTCTTAGTTCAGTATGTTACTATGGTACATTTTAGGACGATTGCGTGTTGGCAGTGCTTGCATGGTCTACTCTTCTTTGCTTTGTCAGACAATAATTCAAAAATGAATTATTGCATGTGAATATTAGCGAGTGGATTGTGTAAGACACAAACACGCTAGAGACATGGGTAACAGTTTAAACTGTTACTGTTACTGTTATGTTCAGATACCTCAGCCTCAAAGTATGTAAATCTCCTTTTTGCATATTGTATTATATATTTAAGTGTTTTAGGATATGATACTTGTAGTTCTAATGTGATAGCAGACCCTTTTTGTGATCCTGGATGCTACATAGATTTTTAGGACTCTTAGCTGTTTTATTCCACTATATATCCAAAATCATATTTGTGTACAGTTTTACACTGAATAAGAAGCTATTAGCAATATATTTGCATTTGTATTATTTTGTTTTTTTTATTATTTTATTGAGAATTTTGATTGCAACTAAATGTGTGATTTATGCTTAAAACGTAACATTCTGTTCACAGTGCACATTGCAAACAACTCCAGGAGTTTTAGGTTTACAGGTCTAAACTACAGGTACAAGATATTTCTATAAAATTACAGGACGTATTTTTCTTTGCAGTAGACATTCTATTATCTAAATAATTGTAGTCCTTGTGATTTGATAATTACATCAACCGAATCATGTTTTCAATTCCATCTCAATATATTGTGCAGCCTTAGAACAATAACATGCTGATGTCTTTGGTGTATGACAACAAGCACGTAGTCTTTTGTCTTGCAGTTTTTTCTGATATTCATAGCAGTGTTGTTATGCATAAATTCATGTCACTTTTAGAGAATGAGAAGACTTTTATTTAAAATGTTTATGGTCTTTCAAAAGCTGTAATAGACTAGTAAGAACACAAGATGAAGATAATATAGTGCTACTGCTATTGAGACATTCTTCAACATTAATAACAAAGCAAAGCAGATAAGTGGGGCAAATCTGACTATGTTGTTTCAATTTAGTGAGGGTGAGTATTATTTTTTGAACTTGCTCCATGTTCTCTAGTACGATATGTGTACTATTTTTAACACTACCAGAATCATTTCCACTGTAAACATTGCCTCTGTATACATATATTGACAAAATCATAATAGCTAATAGATAATATTAAGTGACACACATTTAACATTTGAAGGCACAACCAGTTTCACAGAGAGCTAAGGGCACAACAAAGCATGTCCCTACTGTCCGCTTGAAACAACTGATTCCTAGTCCAAAGCTATTGCACCCAAAACACATTATTTCATCAGACAGCTTGGTGAACACTACATCAAGAATAAAACTTTCAGGAACAGAAGCACACTGGCATACATCCGCTTAGCCACATGTTTTGTGTAACCACATCGAGTAAAGCACAAAATTGCCTTTTTTCTTATCCGTCTTGCGGCAGTTGATGGAACCCTCTCTGCAGGGCGTTGGTGGGGTACAGACACACACATTTATGAGTCATACATTTAATATGCACTCCAGTCCTACTCATATCATAAACACAGCTACCGAGGAAGAGCAAGCGTCGCCTTCTCTCCTCTTTGGATGCAACTTTGTGAGTGTCTAGCAGCTCTCTGGTGGCTAACACATTGTCATCTTGAGCTTCTTCTTCTTCTCTGGCTCTCCAAAATGCTGGCACGACTTTGCGGAGTGCATTAAATCGCGTTTGTGTGTGCGTGTTTTTCAGTAGAGACGAGATAAGAGATTAGCATGAGTCAGATAATGATTCAGGACGTCAGGTGGCAAATGCCTCAAATCAAGCTCTGGCTCTCACTGCTCGCTTGCTCTTTTGCATGCTAGCCCCCCCCCCTTCCCCCCACGACTCTGGCAAACCTAATAACCCGCGGTGCACGGGTGGGCATGGAGAGGTTAACAGGGCAGATAAAGACGGTAGTGGCAGGTGCTGGGTGTGTTGTACTGAGGGGCGGAGACACAGACAGTCGGATGCGGGAAAGATAGTGCATCGTATAGAGGTGGAAATAGAGCTTGATTCTTGTGAAGCATAGGGAAAAGAGGAGCATGCTCGTATCATAGCGAGGTGTGGGGAGAGAGACTAGTAATTTTAAAAGAGTGGGACATAGGAATGTGTGGAGGGTTATAGAGAGCCGTGTAGAGGTGTATGGAGGCAGGGATGGAGCGATAGAAGGAGGGGTGGTGATCCTGGGGGCCTGATGACTCATGGCTGTGCAGCGGTTTGTGCGTCACTGGCGCTGGCTGGAGGAGGAGATAGTGGAGAGGTCTACGCATTTAATTACAGCCTTCCAATTTAGACACACTGTACACACGCGCACATGGAATAATATCACAAATAATTGTCTTACAAGTATACTAATTTGTAACACACACATACTCTGATTTCCTTTGCACTCAAAGCAACACACTAAACATCACTATTTCTATTTCTGTCATGTTTTAGGAGGGAAAAAAAGCTTATTGTCATGAGCACTTGCCAACCTGCGTGTTCAGCCATCCCATCCCAGACAGACCTTGAGGCACCAAACTTATCAACTCCCCCAAAATTTCCCAAATACCAAATCGTACCCTTTGAGCTGTTGCACCACACGCTTTGTGACCGGAATATGAAATAGACACATACAGAAAGACATGCAGGACTGACTTTGATGACGCAGTGAGCCCAAAAAAACCTGGTCATAGTACAGAGTTTTCACAATGCTGTTTGCCGCATGACGTTGGCATCAGCCCGCTATGTTAAAGGTCATCCTTTTAAGACCTTCAATTTCTGCATCACCTGTCGTGTATGTTTTTATTACTTACACTTGTATAGCTTTGAAAAAAAAGACACAAAGCTTGTGCTCAAAGATAGCACATCTATTTTGAGACAATCTGAGGAGTTGAGTCTGAATTGTTAACTTATCATTTGATCTTCTCATCAAAGTTTCTTTTCTGCTTTAAAATGACCCCAGTTCTGCCAAAATGATTATACATGAAATGCAAAAGCTTGTTTTAGAGCACTGTTAAACGACTGATTTGGAGTGACTGTAATGAAACAAAGGTTTACAGCATCTACACCAGCATATGCTACTTGTCTTAAGTCGAAAAATGGTTCATTCCTACAGTAAACACTTTCACTTCATCCACCTCCGATTAATACAGTAAATATAGTCTAATAACTAAAAATTAATATACATACATTTGAGCACTTTTCAGATAAAACATAAGGATGCTATACACTTACACAGCTACATTTTAGTTTCTCTTTTAATCAAAATTTGGCCAAAACTCTGTAGCATGTGTAAATTGCAATCATGAATACTTTGTATTATTATCTGTGTATTATTATCATCAAAGCCTATATAAAGATATTATACTTGCTACTAGATTTAAATAAAGGCATTTAATAAAAGGAGCAAATATTATACTGAAATGTTTTATAGCATACTTAAAAGTGTAAATAGATATTTAGTCATATTAAACGATATGTAGAAATGTTCTCTTTTTATTATCTGCTTTATTTGTCAACTTATTATTTTCTAAGATGCTCATGAATAAACCACAAAGTCAAAGCAGATGAACATGCGTCACTATGCCTTATGTGAGTCATTGTTTGATGAAAGTGCCGATCTTTGGACCATGTTTTTGAATAAATTGAAATGTACAAATAAGACCAACATCTTTATTATCTATAAAAAACACATTTTAATTGTGAATAGTGAAATGTTTCTAGCAGGAATGCTTGGGTGACCCTCACCTTATGCATTAGCGTCTGTCCACCTTTCTTTTGATTCTTCTTTTAATGTCTTGTCTTTTCCAGTCCAAACACATTATCCTCCTTGTGTACCAATTATCCCCTAAGAGGCTGCGAGCCTTACACTTAAACAATAGGTGCAATCAGCCCCCCCAACACATTCTAAGCCCCTCGCTCTTAGCTCCAGCAGGAAGGATCATTTTGCAAACAACAGCGTTTGCATAAAGAGAAAGTGTCTGGCTGTTGGCCAGGTCACACAGGTCCACAGACCAGCACATACAAAACCTACACATCCTATAGTGTAACAGCGGGATGCACCGAAATACACAGCAGCTTTACACCCTTTTAGAAACAGCACACTGCAGGCTCCTGAGAAGAAGATCCAGCAACCAAACTCAAAGCACAAGAATAAAAAAAACAAACAGATGATATTGTTGAGTACTGTTTCACATCCCTTTATTTATGAATTATAAAACATTGATGTCGGGGTTTTAGTAGAATATGTATTTTTATTTCCAACTCATTTTCCTAAATGTCTCCCCTGCATTATTTAGTGGTATGTTTTCCTCTGGTGCGTATCCAGGTTTTTCAATTTAACGCCTATTTCCCCTCTCATTCATGTCTACCATCATAAACTGTCAGTGGTCCCGTCCCTGGGGAGGGAAATCCCAGCTGTCACTAAATAACTTTTCAGATCACACCAATAAAGCTAATGTCGACCAACACTAAAGGCCACAGAGTCCATTTAACAGCCGCTTAACGCTTGAACACACAAGTGACGTACACACCCACAGCTCTGCACAGATTGTAGTGGATTACTCTAACCAGGCTAATGATCTCTTCAATGGGGCAACTGGGACTCTTCAGAGAGTGTCTTGAGCCAGGGGCCCCACTGGGACCTGCAGAGGGGCCCCAGGGTAATTGCAATGTAAATGCTCAGTGTGTGTGTCTGTGTGTGTGTGCGCCTGCAAGAGTGAGATTGGGCTAATCTCCAATCTCCCCCTTTTTAAAGCAAATTCGGCTGATTCCTGAAAAGATTAAAATTATTTACATTTACAAAATCCAGGCTTTGAATTCTTGAGATAATAGAGATAATGATTTGTTTGGCTAACGTAAAAAAAAAAAAAAAAATTGGCTCCAGTTTTTGAGTGAGTGTGTTTGAATAATTTGGGTAAAATTATATTGTTAAATTGTTCTTTTGCTTATGATTTTGCTTATTTTGTCATTTTATTATTATTTTAAAATCTCAAGTAAAACAATATATTCAACTCAGAAAAACAAGCCTTGGATTAACCAAAAAAAAAAAAAAATTAACCGCATGCTCCAATAATATAGCTTTAACATACATATGATCTAAAAACAGAAAGAACTTACTTATGATTATTTCTATATTAAGGCCTTTTATCAGATTTGGTTGTTGGGGAAAAATATATTATGCGTTTGCTTTTTACAATTTTATTACAACATTACAACATTGATTTTTTTGCTATTATTACTGATATCTTCTGTACTATAATAAACAAACTGTATATTTTATAGTAAATACAACTGGCCTTATGTACAAAATGGCCTTCTGTCATTTAAAAGTTATATTTACCACTGGAAATACTAGTAATTCTCTCAATTAAATTTGGTCATTTACTGAAAATATCCCCAGACATGATTTTAATGTACATGTGCTACAATCTGAACAGTGGGATTGGATGTGGCAGTGGGATTGCAGGCAGGACAAAAAAGGAGGTGGGCTGTAATTGAGCAAGAGGCTAAATGAATGTATGATTGATGCAGGTTTGAGGGACAGGGGAGGGCAGCCGCACGCTTCTCTCCTGTGCCATTGTTTCGGCTCACTGCCCCTCATCATCCCCCTCATCATCATCATCATTATTTCTCTCCCCCTCTCCTTCTTTCACTGTCTCTTTCTCTCCCTCTCTCTCTTTCTCTCTGTCCCATTCCTCGGCCCGCCCCTCTGAGTGATGCTGGCCATGCCAATCAGATCACAACATGGCATTATATCTCATTATACCTGGGCTACTGCTGCTGCTTCTAGTAGTGGACAGCCCTCTTCTAAAAGGCACAGAAAACCTCTTCAAAATGCAAATGAGAGAAAAAAGTCATACCTTCCATGAATGATGAGATGACTCTTGATTTGCACAGAAAGTTAAAATAAATTAAAAAGACTAAAGCGTGACTAAAGCAAGGTTACACAAGGACTACATTTATGATCAAATTATTGTTTTTTTGTAACATTTTCATTTAGCCCTAAGGCATTTCAGAGCAATTTCATTCTGGTAATGCATTTTCAGATTTTGCAGCAATAAAACAGTGGCCCATCCAAATGTTGCCTCTCTTTGAATTTCATGTACCTTGCATCTTTCATATTATAGAAAGCCTCCAAGTTAGCGCCTTATGTAAATTTGCTGATACCATCTTGTAAACATCTAAAGAAAGCAATGATTACTAGAGATAGCACAAAGATGCAAAACAAATTGAAATGGCAAAGAAGATTTGAGATAAGAATGTAGGTGTAAAATAAGGTTCATATAATGCAGAGGGAACGGTAGAGGCATGAACGCTCAAGCAGCAAAAAACATTGTGGTCATCTGCAGTGCGATGAGTCACCTGTCGGTAACACACACATGCGCGGAAATACACACAAGAGAGGGGTTGAGCTTTGCAATCACAGCCCACAGCTGTGAAGCACACCATAAACTCTCACACATGGCATTCACCAGAAGTATGGCATTGCGCAAAACAGAAACAATTGTCAAAAAAGAAATGTACAATGTCAGATTTAATGTAGAGCTGAGACGCAACAATGAGGCATCTGTCAAAATGATGCTACTTAATGCAAATGAATGCATCAAGTCTGGAGACAAGAACATCAATGAAGCTCCCGGAAACACATGTTTTGGCTGCCTCCTGTCATTTACTTAAAACAGAGTTATTATGCAAATTCAACTTTTTAAAGCTTTTAACCATGTTAGTTTTAACCATGTTATAGTTGTTTCCCCTTACCTTTTACACACCCATAGTTGTATTTGCAGTGATTCTTGTATGCCTGAGCAATTTTTAATAGATTATTTTCAAAACGCCATACTGCTGATCAATCCCAATTTTCACCACCGCCGCCATTCACCCACTGCTCTCTACTTACTTTGTTCATAATCTGTGATATGCTCAAGATTTGGTATCACTTTGTAGTCATTTTGGTAAAAATGAAAAAAAATAAAAATAAATCAGCTGCTGGCTACCGTGATCTGCAGCTATCCATTGGAGGTGTCGACTGTTATGAAATTTAAGGTGGCGTCAGCTCCAACTGGGCAGTGGACTTTTCTTTTCTTATGGTTATTTTAGATGACTATTGCAAATTAAATTGTCTAAATTATAACATAATGATCCACAGGTGTCACAGATTGTAGCTGCATAGCAGAGAACAAGCACAATAGGTCTACTTTAACCTCAACTTATTTTTCTTCAAACTGGATATGCACTCAAGTAGAACATTTTGAACTAAAAGGAAGTAAAGGGGAAGGAATTTGCTAATGTTAGTGGTGTGGGTGTGGTACAGGCATAATCACATTTACTGTTACTAAGCCTGTAAAGATAAAGAGATCGTCATTCATTTGACTTATTATCTAGTCCCTGTCCCGCCGCCCTCCTCCTCCCCTCCTACTCTGGTCACATATTTTTACTTTAACGTTTATGTCTCTGGAAATGAATGAGATTAATTAAGTTCATTTGTATAAGTAGGAGCTGCTTGTTCATGGAGGATGTGACAGAAGTCAGAAAAAGAAGTAGCTGTCATCAGTTTCTCTTCAGTCTGTGCTTTAAAGTCTCTGTGCAGCTGGATGCCATTGCACGAGTTCATACAAATTATTGTCATTCATTCTGGTATTCATGCACACGTGCAGCTTTTAAAGCTTTGCGATTTATTCTTTATGCAACTTTACAGGTGTTAAAGACTTCAAATCGCTTATTATAGATTAGCTGTGTTGCCATGGTAGCACCAATGCAAGTCACATTGATTTTTTTTTATTTATTACACTTTTCATTTGATATTGTCAAGAAATCATAAGAAAATATGTCCTAGTCTCTGTTAGCTTTAGATTAGTGCTAATGCAGCTGCTTTAAGTTTGTGCCTTTGGGCATGACACATGGACCAATATCCATGTAGATTCAGTGAAAATGGTTCATATTTATTAGGTATTGTTTCCAGACATCAATTAAGGGTTCTGAATTACATATGGATTAATTTGTTAAAAGAAATTTGCTTTAATTCCAGTCTCTTTGTGTTTATAGGTTGTAGGTCTGGGCGATTTTGCCTGAAAATAAAACTAACTTTCTCAGAAAATTTGATTTTTGATTTGTTTTGATTTTCTCCCCCTCTCCACGAAAAATGTTCTGGAAACCACAGAAAATGCTAAAAATTGAAAAGATTTTATTTTATTTATTTATGAATGAGACAAAACAAACTATTGCATTAAACATGGAGTCCCAGATTTCATTGCAGTCAGTGCTGCATGGCCCTAGGCTAAACCTTGGTACCAGTGGCTGCAGTGAGAAGCCTTTCTTACAATTCCAATGCAATTTCTAAGGCACGGCAGTGGGGAAAAT
Source organism: Periophthalmus magnuspinnatus (assembly GCF_009829125.3). Classification (NCBI taxonomy): domain Eukaryota; kingdom Metazoa; phylum Chordata; class Actinopteri; order Gobiiformes; family Gobiidae; genus Periophthalmus; species Periophthalmus magnuspinnatus. The sequence continues at coordinate 29,487,595 of NC_047139.1, read as the reverse complement.
AAAAATAGAATTTATTCCAACAAATCGATTCAACAAATCAAATCAACAAATTTGATTCATCGATTTAATCGATTTTTTGCCCAGCCCTAATGGGTTGGTATTAAATATCAGCATAAAATGTATGTATCAAAATGGTAAAAAGCTCTATCAGTACATCTCTAATCCAAGAAGTCTAATGTTAAATGCATTGTTGCTTTTAACCTGAAAATGTTTGTATCATCTTCAGATTTCAACTGTACTTATGCTTTATCCTCAGCACACAAATCTGCATTTTTGTGTCTTTTTTTCACAAGAGTGTGGCATTGAAAAATGGTATGGATCACATTTAGTGAGCTCTTTGTGGCAGGAGGGATAACTGAGGGTGCTGGTGATTGAGGCTTAGGTTGGATGTAGGTTAGGCAGGTGCGGGCCCTCTGTGCACAGGGCACTGTCAGATGATACATCTCCCGCTTCAGTGGCTCAGACAAGGGTAGAACAAAGCCCCCGAGGCAGACACTGTGAGTGAGAGAAACAGGTTGCCTTCACTTCAAGGTCAACTAGCTGCCATAGTCAATGAGGCTCTCAGTCAAAGTCAACAAAGGCCACAACCACGTTCAGCTTGGCTCAGTCATACATACAACCCACTGACAAAAGCATTTAGGAGCCACAATCATCTCCTGAGCTCAATGCATGTGTGACTCCAGCACTTGGCTTTGACCACACCAGCAGACAAGTGGTCATGACACCCTTCGGTGCTGTCTGTTTGTATTTACCCTTGCAGCTCTGTAAAGGGACACAGTGCTGAATTGTTTCACAGCCAGATGAGTCATGAAGAACATTTGAGGAGAAAGCTCCTCTGTTGCATTAGAGCTATTAAATCAACTCAGGGGGATAATGCATTCCCATGATGCCTGTTGTAGCTGACCAGACAAGGTTTCATTTACACCTAATCCAACCTGATTACCTGAGAGACATGACATTCTGACACCTTTATTACTGTAATTTGTTTTTGAGATTTTTCAGCTGCAGGGCTCTTTCTCTGTCAGCGTCAGTCACGAATACATTTTCAAAATGATATTGTGTAAAAAAGATCAAACCACATTTTAGCTCCTCATAGATAACATGAGTGCAGCATTGCAGTGACTATTTCAAGTAAATAGTATATGAGTCACCATAGAAAGGCTCATACATCACGACTGAATTACTTTTACTTTGCACCACAATTTTGAAGTGATTAGTCTGTGCTTCACAATTGTTAAGTCCAATTTAAATAAAGTTCTTTATTAAATCACGACGGGTGAGCAAGTGGTCACAAATATGTGATTCCAGTTCACATTTTATGAAATTACGCACCATACTTAATTGTGTATTCCGAAAAGGTGAAATTGGCCCATTTCTTTGATATAGTAATGCCCTCTTTATAAATATTTAAATTTCACTTATTCCTTAAAACGTGCCTGTCTTACAGACATTTAGTTGCAGTGGGGAGGGTTTCTTCCTCTGCTCTGTTCTCCACTTCTTTGTGTCTCGTTTGCTGCCTCTCACACGCTGTCCCCAAAAGAGATCACATGCACCGCATGTGTTGTGTGATAAAGTGTGCCATATTTGCTACAAGCCTGCAGTTTTAGGGGTCCATCAGAACTGATTTAATATTGGTATTGTGTTGGTCCTCAACATTATCAGCTGGAGCAGACGGGTCCATGTGCATTATGGTTTCTTTCTCGCCCAAACCTCAAACCGGCACAGAGAAAAGGAGCCTCAACACGAGGGGACTGTGAGTGACCAGAATCTCTCATATCTCTTTGGTCCTTCATGTTCAATCGAGCTCCATCTTTCCGCCCTGTCTCGCTAGCCGCCATTATCTAAAGCTGCTATAAGCTCACCTTTCCTTGATTCCCCTTTCCGACAGTCCAGAGAAAATCCCAGCATACATGTTCAGATAAATTCACACCCCAATGTGTAAATACTCTCTCCCCTCCTAAAACCTCTCCACTTTCTACCCCCCCATCCCTCCCCAGCCTAATCCCCATCGCACCACTACCGTCATCAGCCCTTATCTCACTCCACCAATTCTGCTGTGACTCAAAACAATTCCCTCTCATTTGCGATTTTACTGCCCGCCCCCATCCTGTACACCTCTGTCAACCCACCTACTCCCGCCAGTAAACCATCTTAACCTCTTTAATACCCCATTACTACCCATCCGGTGCAAACCCCACCCAAGCTCACATGCACACGAGCACAAACACATATACAAATGCACTCACACGCGTCGCCATAAGAATGACGGCTTGTCGTGTGTAAGGGGCGACTTCCACTGTCATCCAGTGGAGCCCGAGAAGAACTGCAGTGTGACGTCACAGTGGACAGGACGGTGCTGGTTGGACGAGCTGATCTACGTGTGTGAGATTCTGGGCATGTGGCGGGGACTGGGGGTGCCGGGGGAGTGCAATTTGGAGGTGGGTGGACCCGGTGGGCCTCGCTGCATCACTGAGAGAAGAAAATGAATGAGCGCCTACGCAAGGTGTCACCCCGTCCACCTCTCTCCAGGCAGCCATGCTTCGCCTTTACAGTGTTGGTACTTTCCACCCCTTTGGGCCCTAGGAAGAAAGTAACAATTGAATTATTTAATTGCAAGTGAATTTATAGTGTTCAACAACATCTTTAATTTTGTGTTGGCTTATTAGTAGTTAATGACTTGAGTCAGAGGAAGCAAAAAATGTTGATCTCAGTTTATTTAATTTTTAAAACTCCAAAGTTTATTGAATCAGTGCCATACACACTTCTGAGTGCCAGAAATTGTATCTCTTTTTAATTGGGGCAAAACAGCACCACCTGGTGGATATCTCCATAAGCCACTCAAGTTGAAAGTAAGAGCAAGAGTTTCAACTTGTTATGGGTTTGAATTGGTCAAGAGTTTGACCTTTGTTTGATCTAGGTCTGTTAATGTTTTATTTCCGAAGTCAAATGTGATATTCCAAAGAAAAGGCCAGAGAAGTTGAGCACACCCTTTCAATTAAAAGGTTGCTTATTGCATCAGCATTTCCAACAATATAATAGAGCTAGAGATAGATTTATAGATTTGAAATGAATTGATATGGCCACGGTAGATTGTTGCCATATTTTAAAACCCCTGAATAGAAAGGCCACCGTCCCTTCCTGTGTTATTTTAAGTCTTAGCATTATTATTACAATGTCCTTTGTTTTACCATTACTCACATAGTGCAACACTACCCGCGTTTATTGGCTCTAAAACCCTTGGACAGCTTTGATGTTGCAAATACTGCAATCATTGTTTACCAAAAATCTGTACATTTTCAATATTGTACATTGCAGCACTGTGTATCGTATCACCATGGCAAGCACAACCTTCTCTCTTGATTAGGCTCTGAAATTGCATTTCTTTGACTCATTAGTACATTTGTATACTGTTTTCTTAGTGAAGGTTTGTTGTTGGAAACCTTTTTAAACTGTATATAATATAGACTAGGGTTACAAAATTTGGTGAATTTTCAAAGTTGGAATTGATGGCAATATATGCAAATTAACAGGGAATAAATCCTTCTTATGGTTGCCTCTTTAGTAGGAGTGATGCACAGAAGCACACAATGTATCATGTATAATATTGTGTTATATTTGTCTATATGCATTGTGTCGTATGTTTGCTTCAGGAGCTGTGGTCTCAAAGGCTCAAACTCATCAACATACATCTTATCTGAGCAAACAGGATCCTTTAGGATCTTACCCAGAGACTACAGAACTTTTCTGCCCATTTGCAGCCTTGACATATGGCAGAAGTACATGTCGCTTAATGGATTAATGGCTAAGCAACTGGTTGTTGAATACTCTGTCTTCCCGGTCCGCCCAGTTAAAGTATCACGGATCTAAAAGTACATGCTCAGATGTGTCTAGTTGTGTTGGCACCTGAGGGTAGCATGGACAGTGGCGGAGAAAGTGGGGCGAGTAAAGCAGAGAAAGAGCCTTCTTCTTCCTCTGCTCACACTGTTGAGTCATGCTGCGGCTCCTGCTTAAAAAACATCAAGCCCCGGATTCCTGCTGTTTACAAGAATGAACTTGTGGAGATTTTCAAACTGGCTGGACCTGTGGTAAGTTCACCTTGGTTTACATTTACAACATCCTCATCAAATACATGGTAAAAATCAGTTAAAGACTTTTTGATGTTGAATATTGCCTGTATTTAATTTTGTCAGACAAAGATACCATATCAGAAGATTGGAATATTGTACACAGGCCATTAATATTGTAACTATAAGACTTAAGAATGTAATACGCATTCTGTTTGTACAGGTAAACCATAAGAATTAGCCTTAGTATAATTTAACTAAATGATGTTTATATAATCTAAAGTTATTTTGTACTTTCAACTTTTAAAACTTAAGTGTGAAATAGATTGGGTTGAAAATCAACAGTTTTTCCTTGACTCATTGAAGGGACAGACCTACGTGGTGGTAAATGAGGACATTTAGTTCCTTTTGTGCAAACCTTTTTATTCCAGAGGCTGTCAAATCTTACACCTCTCACTTTCTCAAACTATTTTCTTAAGAAGAAAAGAAAAATTGTAAAGACGTTATGGGAGCACAAAAAAGCAACAGGAAAAGTCAGGGATAACAAAAGTCAGCTGCCAGCTCAATTGGGAACTTTTTGAACAAGGTGCTTTTGATATGAATGAGATCCGGTGCAGTGTGTGGCAGCGATCAGTATTTAAGTCTTGTGTGCTTAAGTATGTTATTCTTTTTCATATATTTTATATGAGCTATGTTTTCCTTTTCAGTTCATTTCACAGTTGATGAGCTTCATGATTGGCTTCATCAGCATGGTGTTCTGTGGTCACCTGGGGAAAACAGAGCTGGCAGGGGTGGCGTTAGCGATAGCGGTGAGAAGACCTGACTTTTGCTTATTTTTGTGTTACATCACAGCATGAGCGAAACTTTAACCAAGAGCAGATCTATCCTGTTCTAGACAGATTTTCAAAGGCATCTTCAAGTCTGAGATAATTCTGAATATTGGGGAATGTAGAAGATTCAAGTAAAACATCAAAGTTGTTCATGATTTAGTATTTATTTAGTAGTATTTGTGATAGTTTAGTCTTACTTTCTTTTTTAGTTCATGAAAGATCAAATTAATATATTTCACATATGTTTCAACTCATAATTGTGTGGTGTTTATAATGTACATAACTACATTAAAGGTGCACTATATGTACTATAGATGGAACTTGTCTCCATTTACATGTTTCTTTGCCTGTAATGTCATAACATCATCTCCAAGCAGAAGAAAAGTTTCCTTATGCACCTTTAAAAGTACAGTTTCGTGGAAAGAGTGGAGAAGTTTGGTTGTCTGTTTGGTTAATGATTGATTCATCTCTTTAAGGTAATAAATGTAACAGGTATTTCCATCGGCTCCGGTCTCTCCTCAGCTTGTGACACTCTCATATCACAGGTATTTTGCTCCTAATGTATATCTAAATATGTACCTACTTATGTATATGTTCTGACTCTAACTCTGTCCACTTTTCTTCAGACATATGGGAGTGGAAACTTGAAGCTTGTTGGAGTAATACTGCAAAGAAGTATTTTGGTCCTGCTCTTGGCCTGCTTCCCTTGTTGGGCTCTCCTTATTAACACTGAGGCCATTCTATTGGCTGTCCAGCAAAGCACAGAAGTCGCCAGGTCAACCCCTTTCCCCTCCTCTATTATTATTGCTTCCTGAAATGTAATAAATCTATTACAGCTTGTGCCAAATGCTCTTAAGTGTTTACATAGACCAAGAATATACTGCACATTGAACTAACTCTTGGTAAAATAGTAAACAGTTTCTGAAAGTGACTCAAATGTGCTTCATTATTGTTTGTGACATAAAGCTTTCTTTGCATCCCTCAAAAGACTTGCTCAGTTGTATGTGACGATCTTCATGCCTGCACTGCCTGTGAGTTCAACTTCCTTTTTGATATTCTGTAGAGACAAGCTGATTTTTTGTTTCTCTATTTTGCCCTCAAGTTGTTTTGCAGTGATGCACTATTGATCTAATTAATGCTATTCATTGCATTGTGGCTTTGCAGGCAGCCTTCATGTACCAGCTGCAGGGGAGGTATCTTCAAAATCAGGTGCATTTATTGAGTTCAGTTCAGTACTGGGGTAATAATGTTACATAGCACTGTAAAACATATTCAACAAAGGGGATTATGCTTCTCTTTCTCAGGGCATTATCTGGCCTCAGGTGATCTCTGGAATCATCGGAAATGTTTTCAATGTAATTATCAACTACATTTTCCTTCATCTTCTAGACCTGGGAATTCAGTGAGTAGAAAATGTCTTTCAACTTTTTTTCTATAAACTATAGTTTAAAATGGTTTAATGAAGAGTTACTAGTTAAAAATATGATCAAATAAGTTTGAACTAGAACACCCAGGATGACCTTAGTAACACTGGAGAAATGTAGATATTTTTCTACATAAAATATGACATCTTGGTATTTAAATGTGCATTGAACATCCGCTGAGAAAACACGCAATTCTACAGCTGCTAAATTATTTCAACAAGTAACAATCAATGATTGTTTGCATGTTGGTTGTTTTTATTGAATTGAACACGTGAAAAACATGTCCTTATGCACATCTCCACAAACCTGACTCTTATTTGGTCCTGTATTTCCTTGGAAATATTGTTCCTTTGGGTATAGTGTTCCACAATATGGCATTAAATCCACCTATATGGAGAATATTCCAAAGTATGGTTTTAACTCTCAACATGCAGGGGACACCTCTAGAAAGTTATATACTGTACCTTTAATAGTTATTACACTAAATTCATCTTTTTGATTAATTTAGAGGTTCAGGAGCAGCTAATGCCATCTCACAGTACTGCTTAGCTGTGATTCTCTTTCTTTACATTTACATCAAGAAACTTCACAAAGCCACATGGGATGGTAAACCACAGTCTAAATATATTGCTACATTGATTAGCTTAGTTCAACAGAATATGTTTTTTTTCTTGTCCCTGTCAGGCTGGTCAATGGAGTGCCTCAGAGAGTGGGGGCTGTTCCTTAGCCTCGCCCTGCCCAGTATGGTGATGATGTGCTCCGAGTGGTGGCTCTATGAAGTCGGGAGTTTTCTGGCAGGCCTCATAAGTGAGGTGGAGCTTGGTGCTCAGTCTGTCATCTACGAACTGGCCATTGTTGTTTTCATGGTAACATACATTTTTTACAATTTAAAAAAACATTCTGCCGTATTTTAAGAATGGAATATTGAAACATAACCATATATTTAGCCAGAAAAATTGTGTTATATAGTGTTTTTAAATTAACTTCAAGATTGAAAACAGTACTGTACTGTTTAAATTAAAGCAGATGTAATGCCCAAATGTTCAAATTGCAGTTTATCTTTCCCATTCTTTCAGATGCCTATAGGCTTTGCAACAGCTGCCAGTGTTCGAGTTGGATGCGCTCTTGGGGCTGGAAACATAGAGCAAGCCAAAATATCCACCAAAGTGTCACTTGGCTGTGCATGTACGAATAAAATATCAGTTTAATAATTTGTAAATTGTACTGTTTCATGCCTTTGATTAAATTCTTTTATTAATTTCTTTTCTTTTTTAGTTGTTTTTTCATGTATCACTGGTGTCTTTCTGGGACTAACTGGGAATGTGATTGGATACATCTTCACAACTGAAAAGTAAGTATTTGTACCAAAGATCTTTATTTATTTATTTATTTATTTATTTTTTCTGAGCAGTTTTGGAAAAAAAATACCTGACTGCTGTGTTTCTAGCATCCCTGATTTTTTTGGTTTATGTTTTAATAGTAGGATTCTTTTCAAAGTGCATGCATTTCAGTACATGTCTGTGGAGGGTTAAAAAGGGTTAGCAGGGTTTTTACATGAGAAGAAAAGGAAATTAAAATAATGAAATAACTGTAGTCTTTGCAGTTTGCTAATTGTAACCATTCAAACTGTACTTTTGATTTATTTGAAATATATTATCTTGAAGCCCTAAACAGTGTAACACACACATCTCTATATATACACTGCAAACATATAACCATGGATATATATCTGCAGGGATATTATCGAGAGGGTTGCAGTGGTGATGAAATTCTATGGTTTAGTTCATGTAACTGAGGCCTTAGCGGTGAGAATCCTCTCTATCACATTTTTTTTTTAAGTGCATATTTTTCACATGTTTTTCTTCTGTAGGGTTGTCTCTCCGGAATTGTACGCGGATCAGGAAAGCAAAAAGTTGGCTCTGTTGGTATTTTTATGTCTTACTACTTTGTTGGATTTCCAGTGGGTTTGTGCATGATGTTCCCTCTTAAATTGGGAATTGTAGGTGAGAATGAAAAAAAAAGTGCTAATAGAGTTTTTGGCTCTACAACTGTCCACTGTAAATTATACACCCCTTTGTGTGCAGGTCTCTGGACTGGGTTTTTAATTAGTGCCGTGGGACAATCTATATTTTTAGTCATTTATTTTTATAAGCTTAACTGGACAAATGCCATGGATGAGGTAAGAGAACTGAATCTATTGTACATTACTGACATTTATTGTGTTACTCTATACCTTATAATGGATCTCTTACAACAGGCACAGAAAAGAGCAGGAGTCGTCACCAAGGAGGATGTTGTTGTGAATGAAAACAAAGGTATTCAAGATTTCTGAATTCATCTAGTTTTTCTGTTTAAATTTGACCTTTTTTTTTTTTTACAGTTTATATATTTTCCCCATTGTAGGACAAATAACGGCCTCCTTTTTTCAGAATATGTAGTGTGTTTTTATTAAGTTACGAGTACTGACTGACTTTTATGCATTTACTCATCTACATCAATAGTTAACATACTTCTTGCACAAGAATATGAAAGCTTGATAAAGACTAATCAGCTAATTATGTGGTACAAACAAGCATAAGAGAAACACTTATATTTCACACAATATATTTCTGAAATTAAAATAATTGCATCATGGACATTAGGTACCACAAAGCTGCTAGCATCCTCGGTGCCATTAAGTCTTAATACTTAAAGCTCTGTTACAGTGTACAATGCAGTACTTATGCTGGTCATTATGGGTTTTTTTCTTAGAGAACAGCGATGCTCAGGTGGTGTATGAGAATGAGGCTGGTCAGACGTCAGTTGTGTCTTCTTTGTCGGTCAAACAGCTGGTGGTGCGACGCAGTTTCACTGTGCTGCTCATGATCATCATCCTTGCCGCAGGAGTCTTCATCAGTGAGCTTCTTGTCAAAGCTCTCCGTTTAAAAAACTGACCACATGTCAACAACTGTGTACACCTTTATCCTAAAAAGACACTTTCAGAGCTGTTACAAGAGATCATTAGTAAATATAGCTTGCGAAATTGTGAATTATATAAATATTGTAACTGTATTGTGTCGAACAGTATTTCGTAAAATAAATAAAAAAATACCGGTAATAATAATGACAGCTCAAAAGCATATTTATCTCATGCAACATTTTAATTCAGTGGATGCAACTGATACAAATAGAATGATTAAATGCTAAAAATAGTTCTGGTTGATGTGTGCTTTCATCATCAAAGACAGAAAAAAGCCTTTTTCCTCTTTTTTTTATTTGCTCTGCTTTGATGTGTGTTGCCAAATGTGGTGATAATGAAAGGTCTACGCTCACAGTGCAAATGCTGGATGCATGTGAACATGTCCAACTGAGCAAATCAACCACCTGCTCCTCTCTCTCTCTCTCACACACACATGCACACCCCTACACACACACACACACACACACACACCCACTCTCTCTCTCTCACACACACACCACACTGACACTCTCACACACACACACACACACACCCCCTCTCACACACACACACACTCTCTCTCTCACACACACACACACACACACACCCACACACCCCCTCACACACCCCCACCCTCTCTCACACACACACACACACACACACACTCAAAAATACTCTCACACTCTCTCTTTCTCTCTCTCTTTGTCACACACATAGATACTCTCACACACTCACACATTCTCTCTCTCACACACACACATAGATTCTCTCACACTTTCTCTCTCTCTCCCAGGCGCACACATATTCTCACACACTCACATACTCTCTCTCTCTCTCACACACACACACCCCCACACACACCCAAAGATGCTCTCTCTCTCTCTCTCACACACACACACACACACACACACACACACACATACTCTCTCTCTTTCTCTCTTTTCACTCTCTCTTTCTCTCTTGTCTCTCTTGCTCTTGTCTCTTTCTCTAGACCTGAGAAACTGGTGAAAAATATAATAATAATAATGATAAATAATACAATATAATAATACAATCACATAGTTTATTTTCCTGATGTTTTTGTGAATTGCTGGCTCCTTTTCTTCTGATTGGTCTCTTCATGATGTCATGATTTGAAAGCTTGCATTGCATTGAAAGTTACATGTCCCCCCACCCCCCAAGTGGACTTTACCTAAAACTATGCATTTATTTGTGAGAATCATGTATACACAGCTTTCCCAAGAGTCTCCAAAATGTAGCAATATGCTTTTCAGCTTGACGTAAGTGCAGACAGATTGGTGTTTCTATAAAATGTTGCATATTAATTTACTATCATTTAAATCAAGCCTGATTCACTTGTGATGTCATCAAGCGAGTTCATCAGTAGAGTCATGTACTCCTCACAGAGTCTGTAATCTTACCTCCACAGACTGCAATCAGATACACGCTGTGACATTACAAGGGCTAGTCACTAATGTTAGACACTTGTATTACTGTATCTAGTAATCTCTCCACTAAGTGTATTGATTTAGCCTTATTTATCAGAATGAAAGTGCAGTTGTCACACTTGTGTCCATTCAAATTTGCACAACAAAACAGTTGTACTAGGGATTTAACAATCATGGGTGTAAATATCGACACTAAAGGCTTTCTATGTCGACTATGCTTGCTATGGTTTATCAGTCTGTATAAATAATTTATTTGACATTATTTTTTTTCCCAATCAGACACAGAGCCACTTTTCTAGTTTTAGCATTGGATTGTAATGTTCGGTTGATTTTCCCATTATGCATTTCTCAGCGTTTTGCCAGCTCCCTGCTCCCCCTGGCCCCTGTGATCACTGACATGCTGCCTGCCTAGCTCATTCACACTCACCCCATGGTCCTGGCTCTGCTTTCTTTATTAAAATGTCCATCTGTGGTTAAATGACTATGTATTACTTCTGTGTTGTAGGAGTAGGCGTGAATTTGAATTCAATGATTCATTCAAACTATGTAGGAGAATTTGTGATATACAGGAGCCTCTGTACATAACTGGGCACAGCAGGACGCATACATTTATTATATGCCAGAAAAAATACATTAAATTAGTGATATAAAAAGCAAGATTGTAGTATTGCGTGTCAGTCTGTCAATGAGAATTAAAAGAGTACCTCAAATTTAAATCTGGATTATATCAGGCCTAAGTGTGCATTCACATTTTCACATAGTCTGGGACTAAACTGAGACTAAAATCAGAACTAGCAGGAATACACAATGACTAGACCGGGACTAGAGTAGGATTAGACCAAGTATACATCAGGACAAAACTGGTCTCAAACCAGGACCATCTCAGGTCAAATGTGGATAGATCTTTAATTTGTCCTGAACCAGATCTAAAATAAGACTATAAACCATGAGGTAGTTCTAAATCATGATTAACTTAAAGGTAAAATATATATTAACATATATATAGCCTTTTCAGTTACATTAGCAGAATTATGACATTTAACCAGTGGAAATACATCATCTTCCATATGTCTTACATCAATATTTAATTCAAATAATAGAAAAGTAAAAATAAATGATTTAGGGTCAGCAATGATATGTCACATTGTAACATGAATCAGGTTCGAAAGCTATCTGTGTGGGAACATCTGCTGCCTGTTGCCCACATCTCCCTGTGGCGAGGGATTTGTAAATGTTTCTTATATTCCCAGCTGAGCACCTCATGTGCTGTGTTACAACATCATCTTTGTAGAAAACGCTTTGATTCTTGCAGTCTTGCTCCTCTCCTCAGGAACCCATTTTGATGCCGCTTTGTGTCGGACTTGTTCAGCCGTGCACACTGCAGCTGCCACAGTGAAAGTCCCAGGGAAATGAAAGATCCCAACAGAAAAGTTACGAGTGAGTTATGACATCCACAGGTGCAGGAGTGGTCCCATTGGCCCAGTTTAGTGTAAAGTTGGCCCGTGATGGCATAACAAAGTCTGGTGGTGGGAATGTAATGTAGAAAGCAATGCCTATCAACAACATGAGGATTAAAATCAGCAAAGTGAATCCTCTACGCAGTATGAGCTGAGAGACTGACAGAGCAGCGTCAGTTTCAGAGTCAAGAGGGATTTTGTTGTCAGATGTTGTTTGATTGTTAATGTCATTTACAGGTTTTTCCTCTTGGTCCAGAGTCTTGACAGGACTGTAGCCATCGCCTTTAGTTGCATCCTCATTCTCCACCTGTGTTTAAAGAAGAGGCATTAGCAAAAACCAACCCCCCAGATACACGTGTTCTTTAATGGTTATGCTCATATTTCCATCTGCCAGGTACTACTGATGGAAGCTTTGGCATATTTACATTGTATGCTCATTAATATTAACATGCAATGTCCCTTTAAAATAAATAAATGAATGACCATAGAAAATAAAACAGCCAATAGTTTATTTTCCAGCAACCAGTGAGTTGCTTGAAAGCCTGGCCAATATAGGACTTTGAGAGCTGATGCCACTGTAAAGCACTACCTATGGGTCATGTTCATGCAAGGGCCAAAATAAATTAATGAGGAATTGTATTCAAAGGCAGGAATGTATTCCTAGACAAAAAGAAATCTGTTCATACGTCAGAATATTGAAAAGAGAAAAAAAAGACGTTTTTTTTTAAGTAATTGCTCACTTTCCCATCCAGTGCTTGCACTTGAGAGTTTAAATTGCTGTATCCAGCTGGCTCTTCCATTCAGAGCCCACCTGGATATCTGCATGAGCTGCTATAAATATAAACCTCAGTTTACAGGGATATAGGCATCAGGAGGACACTATTACGTCATCGTCAAAGCACCAGTTTAAATAGTGACGGTTCATGTACTCCACAATTGGATTGCACCGAAGCTGTCCAGCTCAAGTCACATCTCAAAAATAATATTGATTAAGTGTACTTCAGTTACTTTAGTTATTATTATTTCTACAGTCTTTAATACTTCTGCTATTTTAAATACCTTTAATGCTTATAATTACTACTTTTACTAGGACAAATACTAACTACTAAAACCCGTCATGTAACTAGGGACTTCACAATAGAAAGGGTAGACAGAGGGTAGACAAGCTGTGTTTTCAACCCGTAAAAGACACACACAACTGTAGATTTACTGTCTTGGGACCAGCTAGAGAATTGCAATTGAACGTGGCATGACTGACTAACTCTAGGCCTTACTTATCCACACACTAAAACTATTATGCTCTTACCATTGGTTCATCACTTAGATCAGGAACTGTTGCCTCTGTCAGCACTGTGCTCATCGGACGGTTACTTGTCACCAGTACTTTCTTACCAGCTCGGTGAAGAGCCTGTGGAGTTACATAGAGATTAGTAATTGACATCAAAAACGCTATTTAGATGTGGACAGTTATACTTCCAAAAGACATTACCAAAGGGAATGTTACAACTCCATGTACTTGAGTGGGATAAAAAGGATAAAAGTATAATTAGTATTACTTTACATACTGTTCATTCCACTACTGGGTACTGCTTATTGTGCAACTACTGAAGTCACAGCTGCTACAGTGCCAATACCAATACTAATATGCTGCTACTATTACTTTTGTTCTAGTCACAGGGTCGTATAAAAATAATATTATTATTTTGTAATTTGTGAGCTACTGTGTACAAGTAATTTCCCTTGTAGATAGATACAGACTGTCAAAGTCTAAGTCCAAGACAGCAAATCTACAAGAACTGTGATAAAATTGAATTCAGGACAGACTCTGCTGGAGTTAACACTGCCTAAAATTATATGATTAGTTCAGTGTTCTCATTGATAGAACATTGATCTATTATGAATGTTTTAGGGAGATTATTCTATTTTATTTTTTTTACCTTTTGTGTCACCTTCTTCCAATTGAGTTTGAAGATCAGAACAAGGAAGAATCCCACTTCAAGCAGAACGCAGACAAAAAGACCCAACCATAGACCTACAATAGACAGCAATTGAGATGGGACTTTAGCCTGAGGTGAGTAGAGTAGCCAAGAAAGAGCAAAGTAGAGTACCATGAAACTATAGAAGACATTTAGTAGACACTGAATAATTATACATTATCACTATCTGCAATATGATTTATCACTGCTATCAAATGTCGCTGCATATTCTAAACAACAGTTATGCCAAATTAAAAATTGCTGTTGAGTCCAACCTTTCCCCTGATCTCTTAAGTCAAAACAGATAAACTTTACAAGGTCAGAGCTAGAAATGAGTCCCCCATTCATAACAAACATCTGTGGCTCACTCAATTCTCAGCAGTGGACAGCAAAGTGCTTTTCTCTGGCGGGGGTAAATGGCTGACTGCGGGGAGCTAAATTAGGCCATGTTAGCTTTCAGGACACAATGGGTTCAGAGCTAAATGACTAGATATGGGTTTAGAAAGCTTCTCACTTTACTGATCTAAATTCAGAATATTTTCTAATGTAAAAAATCATAAATTGGATCTAAAAGAAATATTTTCAGATGGTGGAATCTGACAGAATAAGCACACCTTCAGTAGTGAAAAGTACTTTGGTTATTCGGCCTTATTTGACCTCAGAGATTTATTGACAGATATTTCATGGAAATAGCAATTTAGCAAATTGTCCAGATTGTAAATTATAACTCAGAGCAGTGCATGTTACAACAAAGTTTCAAAAAGGTTTGAACATAGAACATTCCAGGCAAAGCAACATAGCCTCCTTGGAAGAGCGGGTAGTGGACCCCCTGCTTTAAAAGTTACATAGTGCATTTATTTTTACCATTCTTAACCATTGCCACTTTAAAGTAAACAATCAATGTTGCAAATGTGATTATCACTAGCTTCACTTTGTGTTTTCACTTTCTAGCCTCGACCATTTGCTGTATGTCTCTACCCTCGCTCATTTCACACTTCAGCTGTCCGGTCCAATAAAGCCAATAAGGCCAGAAAATTGTTTAAAAATCGCTGAAAAGCATTAAGTAATTACCTAATATTCTTAAATCAGCAGCAAACATGAGTGCAACCCCGACAGGCAAACCTATGACATAGTAGCCCACCAAGTTGGACACAGCTGCAATTTTCTGCATCCCAGCTCCAACAAGGATCCCTGAGCAGACACACTGAAAATACAGTACAAAATGTAATGAAGAAATAAACTATCCATTGAAGTGCTTTTAGCACTGTTAAGTGAAAGGCAAAGACAAAAAGCATTTATTTGTGTAGTAACAGACCAGAAGTGCATCGAAGAACTGAACAAAAATGTAGACTGTGAGGCTATTTGAGACCATGTCCACAATGGTCCTGTTGGCAGTCAAAATGATAGCGTAAAGAGAAAGGTTAGAGACATTGACAATTGTGTGTTAGTGAAAAACTCACTCATCTGAGGTAAATATGAAGCCAATGGCAGACTTGCATCCTGTTAGAACAATGCCTTGCAGCACAGCAAGAGCCCCTACAGTGAGACAATTAAAGATAAAAACTTGTGCATAGAAAACTAGTTCAAATGCACTGATCAGGTATAACGTGGCCATTGACTGAACCAATAACACCTGTTAGTGGTAAATGGCAAAGACAAAAACTGAGCTACTGAGATACCAAAAAGTGTATGTTCAGTTTCCACAAATTCAAAACATGTGGTAGGAATTGTAGTAGTATTACAGCAATAAGACTTTAATTCAGTGCCATTTAACACCCACAAACAAAAATAAACCAACTCCTCTCCAAGCCACATGCGTTTAAGGCTAGGCAGATAAACAATGTCAGTTGCAAAACCCCACACTTTGTCATTGCAAAAGGCAAAGGATTTGATCATAATTAAATACGATTAAAATTGCAGCCCTATCAGGTGATCATAACACTATACTTGATTAGTATTTTGTATTTAATAATATTAAGTAAAATTGTTTAAACATGCCAATACCTGACAGGACCAGGGCAACTTTGCAGGTCACTAAGGCCTGATTTGTATCTCCAGCCCCAAGAGCGTTACCAACCCGAACACAGGCCGCTGCATGAACACCAAGAGGGAACTGTAGCATCCCAGATTTAAATGTCAGTTTCATTCATTTTTATTTTCTTAGCTATGGTACTATTATGTTCCTGTTTCTAATCCTTACCATGTACGTGATGGCCCCAATCTCCAACAGGACATGTTGTGCAGCAAGATCCCGCTCACCAAGCACACCTGAAAATAAAGAGAGACAATGTATTGTTCACATGTGAGACAAAATGTTGAACTGTTGAACCAGTTATACTTGGCCTATAAGAGAATATCATCCATTAGTGTTGTTGCAATACCATCCATCCATCCATTTTCTTCCGCTTATCCGGGGCCGGGTCGCGGGGGCAGCAGTCTAAGCAGGGACTCCCAGACTTCCCTCACCCCGGACACGTCCTCCAGCTCCTCCGGTGGGACCCCAAGGCGTTCCCAGGCCAGCCGAGAGACATAGTCCCTCCAGCGTGTCCTGGGTCTTCCCCGGGGCCTCCTCCCGGTGGGACATGCCCAGAACACTTCCCTAGGGAGGCGTCCAGGAGGCATCCTGAGCAGATGCCCGAGCCACCTCAGCTGGCTCCTCTCAACGTGTAGGAACAGCGGCTCTACTCCGAGCTCCTCCCATGTGACCGAGCTCCTCACCCTATCCCTAAGGGTGCGCCCGGCCACTCTGCGGAGGAAGCCCATTTTAGCCGTTTGTATCCACGATCTTGTCCTTTCGGTCATTACCCAGAGCTCATGACCATAGGTGAGGGTAGGAACGTAGATTGACCGGTAAATCGAGAGCTTCGCCTTCCGGCTCAGCTCCTTCTTTACCACAACGGACCGATACAGCGACCGCATCACTGCAGACGCTGCACCGATCCGCCTGTCAATCTCCCGCTCCATCCTTCCCTCACTCGTGAACAAGACCCCGAGATACTTGAACTCCTCCACTTGGGGCAGAGACTCACCACCCACCCGGAGAGAGCAAACCACCTTTTTCCGGTCGAGAACCATGGCCTCGGATTTGGAGGAGCTGATTCTCATCCCAGCCGCTTCACACTCGGCTGCAAACCGCCCCAGTGCCTGCTGCAGGTCCTGGCTCGAAGAAGCCATCAGGACAACATCATCTGCAAACAGCAGAGATGAAATCCTGTGGTTCCCAAACCAGGCCCCCTCCGGCCCCTGGCTGCACCTAGAAATTCTGTCCATAAATATAATGAACAGAACCGGTGACAAAGGGCAGCCCTGGCGGAGTCCAACATGCACCGGGAACAGGTCTGACTTACTGCCGGCAATGCGAACACAGCTCCTGCTCCGGTCATACAGGGTACTGGAGAGGAGAATCCGACCGATAGTCGAACCTCGGATTCAGGAGAAGCAGTGTGGTTTTCGTCCTGGTCGTGGAACACTGGACCAGCTCTATACTCTCCATCGGGTCCTCGAGGGCTCATGGGAGTATGCCCAACCAGTACACATGTGTTTTGTGGATCTGGAGAAGGCATTCGACCGTGTCCCTCGTGGTGTCCTTTGGGGGGTGCTCTGGGAGTATGGGGTCCGGGGCTCTTTGTTAAGGGCTGTCTGGTCCCTGTATGACCGGAGCAGGAGCTGTTGTAATACTAACATTTCAAATATGATTTTGATATAGAGAACAGGCCTGAATGATTATTTAAAAAAAAATCTTTTTTAGACAATGTTGTCCTTTCAGTTTTAATACTAAATAGTAGTATTTGTTTATACCTTATACTAGTTCGAATAAAAGTCAAGATGAAACTGACCAGGAAAGGGTTTTCCCAGTTTATGTGATTTTTTCAATACCTGCTCAAATGAGGATCTATTCCATAGTTTTAGTATCAAATAGTAATATAAATAATCAGATTTTCAATACTTTTGACAACCCTATCATCTATTAGTTATGATGATTTCCTTTGATATATTTAGAACTTAATGCTTTAATAGCGTGCAAATCTTTGAGTTTGCGTTCTTGAAAACACAGAATCAGTATATAGTTTATTACTTACCAGCCAGGAAACCACCAATCTCCCAAATCCACCACTCAAAGCAGGTCATGAATGCACTGGGAATGGCTAGTTTCATGTAAGAGCCCCAGTCCTGGAGACAGTCCGTGGACCAGCCTGAAACAACACACCAGTGTGAGCTGCACTTCAGACAACAGGAGGCTCTTTGGAAATGAAGTAAGCCCAGCTTCACCTCCCCAAGTCTGTTCATGCAACTTTCTCCATCTGATGTAGCCAAATAATAGCAGGCAAATGGTGATCCAAGAAAGAGCGCTGGCGATGGCTGATCCTCTGAAAAAAACAAAACACACACAACTATTATTGAATATTTTGACAGAAGAACAAATAATATGCCTAACTGGTGCATTCCAGAGGTATTATAGCTTTATCAGATTGAATGATACAGAGGAAATTATTTAGTAAACAGGCAAGGACATTGAAGTCAGACTGTGCTCTGCTCATGCCAGTCGTCATGATGCTTTATACATTCCTACAAGGAAGGACACACAGCAGTTTATATGATGATTTACTTTCACAAAACAGCTGTTTAAAGAGGTATCCTTATCTGAGGTGATATTATAAAAGAAAATAGTGAAAATATGTTTTCTTGTCCATGTGTCTGGTTCTTTCTATTTGGCAATTATGATTGTTTTGCTTTTTCATCTGGTTTAGACGTTGCCCAGCTTCAGGACACTCCGAAGTGGAATTTAATTGTGTGATTTAACTTTACCAAAATTTGATTTTGACACACCTGGCAATACCTCAAGGCACACTAATGTTTTGCGGCACATAGGTTTAAAATCAGTGGTCTAGCAGATGGTAAAGCAGGGTCAAAGCAGGCCTCAGCATCAAAGAATGAGACATTTGTCCAGCTGTGTAAGGGTCAAAGACTACTCTCATGTTTATTATTGTTTTAGAGAGAAATGCAGAGTAATATGTTGCTAGTTTGAATATCCTGAAACAATTTACTGGTGGGAGTTTTCTACTTTTACTATATCTGTTTTAGTATACTTACATGACACCCAACTTAAGGCTGAAGATTAGGACATAGTTGAAGCCCAAGTTAAAAATGTTTGCGACAGCAGCAGTGTACAACTGAGGCAGAATGATCCCCTGATTGAAAGGAAGTGAGAGATGTAAGAAAAAAGAAAATAATGATAAATATTCAAAAAGCATATATTTGGTCTAGATTGTATACATATTCTAAATTTTATTGACCTTACTTGATTTTGTAGGTATGCCACTTGTAGCTGATGCAGAAACATGGTCTGTAGTAGAAAATAGCATATTATAATAACAGATTCATCATCTTCCCTTCAGTATACAACTTTTTAATGTGTTGTCTTTGTATTTTAGAGACAATATATACAAGGCCATGACATGACCACTTTTTGAGTTAATTTGTTGTTTTCACCATTTGAAAAAGTGTATTTAGTGATGACATTCTTTTTAAACAGTTACTTCTCTACATTTACAATTTATAGCAATAGTGTCACCTACTGTTAAGTTTGAATATTTTTTCAAGCAATAACCCAAAAAGCGTGAAATATATCATACTTTCTGAGTGAAAAAATATGTTTTGGTTGTTACTCTAGTTTTCACTTACAGCAGATATGGGCAAACTATGGCCCAGGGGCCACACACGGCCCTTTGGGCTTCTTAATCCGGCCCACCGCACGTGACCAAATTAGATTAAAATAGGTAAGGGTAAACCTTGTTCATTTTACCTTTTCAACAAGTTGTTGCTCTTTTGGCACTTGATAGAACTCATAAAAATGTGAGTTTATCTGCTCTGTTTATTTAACTGGAATATAATAAATTAATTATTAATTTAATTAATGCATTTGGAAAATAATTTATAAAATGAACCTTGCATATTCATGCTCTGCTACATATATATATATAGAGAGTCACATTTTAGAACGTATCGTGGCCCGTGTATCAAAAAGTTTGCCCACCCCTGACTTACAGGAACAGCAGGTAGAAAGATCATCACATAGAGCTGTGCTATTCTGTTAAAAGAAAAGAAACTTACATCAGTGCATGAAGTAACTTTTTGAGTGGTTTCTTGCAGACTGTGACCAATCCACATATGCTGTAGTTTTGGACATCTTAACTCATTTTAGCAGATCACTTTATGAACAAACAGTTAATGATGCTCAAAATAACATATACACTAAAACTGTGATGTGATGGAGAGAAGATCCCTGGTCAACATAATGTTATGTAAACTTTATACTCTCACTGTTGTAGAGATTTGCACATTTACCTGGCCACTTCCTCCTCTTGGTGCATGGCGATCAATAAGTGGTATGAGTTTATAAGAATGCTCCAACATGGCAGACAGAACAGTAGCAAAATCACTGAACTCTTCTGAAGGATGGTCCCCACTCGCTTCATGTTTTTACTGCCAAATGTCTGTACAACACAAACTGGAGTAAGATCATTAGAAGACCTGAGTATGTTTGTTTGACTCACCTGAGATATAAGTGTATCACAGGCCAAAGCCAGACCCAGGCCCGTCGCAGATGTGGTGACATTAATGGTCTAAAATACATAAACACATCAAAATGCTAAAAATCGAATGGGAATAACTGAACTCTCTGTAGCCCCCTGACTCAAATAGAGAAAATACTGGCCCTAACGTCTTCATTGCAGTGCAAGGGATGTCACAATTCAACATTTTGGTGCAAGTATTGTTAGAAGAAACACATGACCAACTTTATAAAATCAGGCTTTCTGAATGAAAAGGTGATGTTAATGGGATATAAACATAGTATTGAATGTAAATTGAATTGAAATAACTATTTTTAGTTTTAAAAAGTATCACAAATAATAGTACTTACAATGTGACCCATATAAAAATAACATTATTGATAACCAAATTATCTTAACCACCCTAAATGGTTTAAAAGTACTTTGGATTCCAGATTTACTGTCTATACTAGTGGTACCCAACAGCATTATGTTATAGTTTATTCTGTGCATTTGAAAAAAAAAAAATAAAACTCTTAAAAGAAAGTACATACTGCCGAGGCCAGTGCATATCCAGCCAGCTCTGCATTGCCAATGTGTCCACAGAAAATGGTGTTAACAAAAGGCAGAAGGAAATTGAGAATTCGTGACAGCACCTTCAGGGCACAAAGAAAAATATATTAGAGTTTAACATTGGGTGCTTGAATGAGTTGTGACCACATATTTATACGAATTATATAAATCATAAGTTTACAAGAATTTATTTTGCTGTTTAATATTGTGAATTTCCTTAAACATTTTATTATATCTAAACCCTTCTTTTCTTTGCTTTCCATAAGAATAATGATTGTATTGCCTATAACGCTCTTGGTGCATAAAAATAAGTTTACAGTGTAGTATGTTACTTTATACTGTCACTATTTGCAATTTACAAGCTGCAGTGACAAACACTCACACATTTTCTTTTCCAACCATGACGGCACCCTATTTGGAAAGCACTTGCATAAGGTTTTAGGAATATAGTGCAGTTTGCAATGCTAGGTGCAATCTACAGTAAACAAACGAGATTTTAACTTTCCCCTACTCACCAGTGGACCTGTGAGCCTTAAGACATGAAACAGCTCCTCTCTGTAGGCCAGTGGAAGCCAGTGCCGGACCTTTGCACAACGAAACAGTTTATTGCTAACTGCATTTAGACCCTCTTCTTCTTCTCTTTCAGCTTGTGACGGGTTTGCAGCAGGGACCCCCACAACAGGCCTAGCACCCTGTTTGGGCCCTGCAAGATCCTTAGAGCCCCGCTTCTCCATTCAAAATCACAGGAGGACAAAGAGCAAGAGGGAAAAGCAAGCCAAAGGATCAAGCAAGTAAGGAGGGAGGGAGGAGTGGGGTGATAGCAGGAATGAATGGTTAGCAGGAAAAACAAACTTGTTTTATGAACAAGAGGTCAATCTGATAGTATATATTCAAATGAGCCAAAACACTTCCTAAACGTCCTAAAAGCCGTGTAGATTTGTATGTGTACACATGCATACAGTGGGGAGCGCAGTGTACTGAAGGTGTGTGTTAGTTTGGTTATACAAGGCTAATCTGGAGAGGAATGCATCTTTGCAAATCATACACTAATGCCATTATGTAACAATATAAAGAAAATGCAAAACGAGAACATTACAGACAATAAGACAGGACAACAAACATGTTTAGTACAATTATGTTTTGAAAGGGTTTTTAAGACCAATAATGAATAATGTTATTTTGGTTATTAAGGCTTTTATATTTGCATATTTATCTAAAAATAAACAAATCAATTACCTGCAATTAATTGTTTTTCACTGAAGTTTTGCCCAGTGCAATGCATACCACTTAAATATGTATCTGCCCAGAAACATGGATTGAATGTTTGGGCACTTGATTTTGGTGTGATCTTGTGTACTTCACTGTCTGACATCCTCCTCTTTATAAAGACACCGAACGAACACTTTTATTTTACTGACACAGCTCAATAATCCTTCAGCATGTATTCACTAACCTTTAAAGCCATCTGTGTTAATCAATGACAGCCTTGATTAAATTACTGCTATTCACCAAGACATATTGTGTTACAATGTTGGGGTTACAAGGACATCTTCACTTTGTTGTTTTAAATAGATAAAGCCACATACTTGTCTGTATACTTCACACAATAAATACATGACTAGGTTTTCAGTTGCACAAGTGAATAATTTATTCTTGCACAAATGTGTCGCAACAAGTCAACCTTTGAACTATGAAATGCTTTCACAGCAATCATAGCTACAATTTAACTACTGTACTCAATTATTGTATCAAATTTGCTATACTTATTGTTGGCGTTTATAGTCAAAGTTTGTAAAAAAAAAAAAAAAAAAAGTTTTTCTATAGGCATATCAATTCACTGTGTGTGGCTACTGTATAATTTAGGTCGTTGAGTTTATTATTTACACAATATTGCATATTTACCTATTGCCATTGTCCTGCTTTTGCAAATTGTGAACACTATATTGTATAACAGAAATAGTATAACAAGTTCCGATTTAGTCAACATTCATAAATTATTATTAATTATTATATTATATTGTGATATATCTAGTAACATACTTAAAATCAAACTGTGATGCATTCTAATATAAATGATATTTTTGCAGGCAGTTTGTTTGGGTCTCTTTTTATTAATTACTGTTATTATTGAAATTATTTATAAGTGAACCATTTTACAAACTGGAAAAAGAAATTAGTATTGGTAAGTATTGGAGTTATGCACTTGCTTCTTGAGCTAAAAGACCAGTGGGTCCACAGAACTAGACTTTATGGCAACATAAAGTCAAGAGCCAATAAAAAACAAATCTGGAAACACACCTGTGGAGAGGTGAGAGAGGCAATGACGAAAGACAGTAAAAATCTGCTCATCTCATTTACTCAAATACCATAAGGACTGCAGTTTTTGTCTTCCTTATTCTTACATCTGAAGGACAGCCAAGCCTTGTATTCTAGCCTTTTTAATCTTAAGTGCACTTTATGTTCAAATCTTTACCTTTACCTAACCTTATTTTCTTCAGGTTTATACAGGGATAACACAGTGCTATAAAATGAGGCTTATGTTGATACCTGCGATTTTGAATTGTCTTTTCTATTTTTCAACACAGACATCAGGTACGCTCAAATTATAACTTTTTCACTGTATAAATGTAACTGTAAAATTTGCCATAATTGTCAACTTCTCAATTTCTTTTCCAAACAGGGGTGACGATTGAGTCCATTCCAGCCGCCAATTCAGAGGGATACATTCTCACAGAGCTTAATAAAACTATCTCGCTGACCTGCAAACATGATGCGACCTCGGACATTGATAATGAGTTGGTTTGGCTCAGGAACGACGCCCTGGTTTCTCTGAATGAAGGGAATAAAAATGGCCAAAGCAGAGTGTGCATTTCTCCAGTGATCCTTGAAGATAGAGAGACCATTTTCACCTGCTACCTGCGCAGTAACGCCTCAAACAGGGTCTCTGTTGTACTCAATGTCACATGTAAGTAAATAAAACAACTATTTGTTTTCTGTCTTCTGTTTACTGAAAAAATACTTCCTATTTTACTTATCACCTTCTTGCTTTTATTTTAGGTCTGTCTAATAGCTTCTACCAATATATTCTTTGTATTTTTTAGACTTTATTTCCAAAAAAAATCTGCTGTGAGCTGTACCTCTGATTTACTTAATCCTTATTGTCATCCAATATCAAACACATTTGGTATTCTGTCAGTAAATATATCAGTTTTTCTCTACTCAACATAAGTGTGCAAAAAAGTAAATATTTAGATAAAGTTATATAAGATAAATGTAAAATCTATCATTACCAGTAATATTGACTGACAAGACTGACTCACTTTCACTGATATGCAACTGGTCTGACTGAATCAAATCAACCTATTACAATTACATTTGTTAAATAGTGATTAGACAAGGACATTTTGATGTTGACTCAGTATCATTAATCAATTCATAGCAAATGTTTTAATGACATTTTTGTTCCAGATGAGCAAATTTAACGGACTTCTCATTTTCTAGACCCGCCACCTTTGACAGACTCAGAGGAGATCACTGTGGAAGAGGAAGCGTCTCTGATTTTAAATTGCGTCATAGAGGCCTATCCTCCTGTGTCTTCAGTAGTCTGGATGCTCAACGGGACTGAAGTGGATCTCAAAGAAGGTCGATTTACATTAGCCAACAATGGACTGTCCAGTACACTGTCCACTGAGAAAGTCCAACAGAGCCTGCACGAAGCCACATACATCTGTGCTGCAGTTTCACCTTTGTATGGGACCAAGACCAAAGTGTTCACAGTCAATGTCACAGGTTAGTTTGCAGACTTAAAGGTGCACTGCATAACATTTCTGAAGAAGGGTCAGGCACCTGCTTGTCTTCATGGGGCTTGTCTTCATAGAAAGTTCCACAGGGTGCTTATCTCTCTTACATTTAAACACGCAGATACGTTGAAAAATGTGCGTTCTTACTCTCCACAGATCTG
Organism: Periophthalmus magnuspinnatus; assembly: GCF_009829125.3. NCBI lineage: Eukaryota > Metazoa > Chordata > Actinopteri > Gobiiformes > Gobiidae > Periophthalmus > Periophthalmus magnuspinnatus. The sequence continues at coordinate 29,462,373 of NC_047139.1, read as the reverse complement.
ACCTGTAACTTGACCAGGTAACGTCACCTGCTCTCACCATTATAACAGATCATTTTAATGTCATTTTGTGGGACACTCCACTGCCTTCACCCGAGGAAAAAAAAAAGAAGAAAAGTAGAGCAGCTAACCCACTTCTCAGCTAGCTGTGTTTTTTAGCTTTATTTCTTCTCAGTGGTTCCGAAACACCATTGTGCACCTTCTGCTGGCAAAAGTGATGTTTTGTACTTAGAAATCAATAACAAATCTGAATATCATTCATCTCTGACATCTTCATTCCCATTTTAGATAAAACCTTGAAGTTCCCTCTGTACCCCATGATTGCTGGGATTGTAGTGGTGTGTCTCACTTCAATACTTGCTGTTGCTTCACGATGGAGGAAAATTGTAAAGGTAGCATCTACAAATACACACACTTTAAGATGTCCTTATTCACGTAACTGACTTATATTTGATTCTGTTTTTTCAGTGCTGCAAGTAACTTTTTCCAAATCTGGAAGGCTGCCTCATATAATTGATGAATTATTATTAGTTATTTTTAGTTTGTTTAGTTCATGTTTTCAGAGTTATTTGAATGACATGCAATGAGTTAACGCACCTATATATATATATATATATATATATATATATATATATATATATATATATATATATATATATATATATATATATAGAGTGGTTATAAAAGTTAAGTTAGTTTAGTAAAAGTATTTATTACAAAGTGTAATGTCATTAAACTCCCCACAAATGGACTTTAACATGACTCAACAATAAAAAGCTTGTTAAAATGATGTTATACATTTACTGTTAATGCCGAAGTGGGTCTGTCATTGCCATCATAAAGATCAAGGTTTTGTCAAGATGTCCTCACTAATAAAATTTAAAAGGGATCAAGGACACAATTGTCTACAATAAAATGTCCCTTTTTTTTTTTTTCTCAAGCGAAGTCAAGCAAAAGAGTCAAGGTCTACCTGGAGGTGGACAGTGGAAGGAAAGACAAAGGAATAAAACTTGACATGGGGCTTTTTACCCAGAACAAGGCATTTGATAGACAGGGATGGAGAGACTTAGTTGCCAAGTAACCACTTTTTCAAAAGAGTACTGACATCTACTGGTCACTTTTACATTCTGGATCCCAAAAATAAAATAAAAAGGAACATTTCTTGTTGAAACTGCGGACTTGGGAATTATAGAATATACTCATTATTTCATACTTAAATCGGGTGGACACTGGTACATTAAAATAAAGGGTGTCTGTCGTATGTTTGGTAAAGGTCTAGGTTGAATTACTTGAATTTTACATTTTAATAGTACGTTTTGTTTTGATACTCTTATGCGCATGTTCAGTGCGTGCTGTTGCGCGGTGACGTCATGTCGTTGTTGTGCGTGAGGCGGCGTGCAGGGCGTGGTGTTATCTACTGTGTGCAATCCACCGCCAAATTCAAACCGAGAAGAAAACAACAGGAGGAGGCTGCGGTTTCGTCAAGATTTGATTTAAGGTAATTCAGTTTGAATTTAAGCACATTCATTCAGTTATCGGTGCACGTGGGTATTCAAACTTATGTCCCCACCGATGCTAACCACTTTACAATGTTGCTAACTCAAGTAATACATTCATGTAGATTTCAGCACTCTGTGTTATCTGTTACTTGTCAGTAATTAGTTATTAGCTACTATTAGTATTAACTATGTTACAGTATTTATGATGCTATAGTTTTTTATTCCCATGTTTTTGCAGCATAACGTTATCTGTATATAATGACTTAGATCAGATCTTTCAGTTGTTTCTGAGGAGGTGGTGGAAGTTAAAGCCGGGACAATAGATCACAGAGGCTGTTGTCAGGCTCCAGCTGTGCCCATTGTCTCTTCTTCATTCATAGGTCTATAAATACAGGCTTTATAGATGAGTCAGCTTCATTTGATTTCAGCATGAAATAAAAAAAATAAAAAAAAACCGAACATGCATTATACTGTAAGCAGGGTAACATCTTCATAGATCTGGCCTGTAACTTGGCCTAGTGTTACCATGGAAATAGATATGCTTAATGTCATACTGTGGAACATATCAAAGCAGTAACACAGTTACACAGTGAACCTTTATGGCAAATTTTGTTGTGCTGAATTTTTTTTGGACAGTTTGGCAGTATTGTGTTTTTTGACAGTATTAAGCCTTTGACCTAATAAAATAAAATCCTGCCGCTGTAACCTACAGTGTGATTGATTGTACAAGGCATAATAGGCAGGCTACTGGCCATAAACTGTTAAAGAGGATCAAGACAAGTTCTGTCACTGCATTTGGATGATGTTGGGAAAGTCATATTTGCTTATCTGGGCTAAACTCAGTTAAGTTAATTAATAAAGTGCATGAGTAAATAAGAGTTCCAAATGTCATGCACCTCCCCTGGGGGCGCTCTGTCGTCAGCTTGATAACCTGTTAAAATGAATGAAAATGCAGGAAATATGGTCTGTTTTAATAAAGATCTCTCTGGGGAGGACCCTCAGACTCCCCCTATATTAAATACGATACATTAATCTCTTTTAAGTAAGTAATGTTCTGCTAGACACATGTCGGTGACTTTTCAGAATAAAATGTTATACTGTAAACTGCTGCATAAATTTTGTATAACCTGGTGTCAAACTATAAGTGTCACTGCTGTGCCACCAGTGAAAAAGTGTGTAACTCTGCCAACAGTAAAGATATATAGGCCTAATCAAAATCTCACTCCAAGCTTTGATGAAAAGTTGACAGCCTTGCTACAGATACTGATCCTCTGTTGTACCTTTGTGTTTTAGAAGTTTTCACCAGAGATGGATAGTGTGGGAAAAGCAATGGTGGGTGTTTGGCGTGCACACACAGCCCTGGATGAATCTGACACAGAGAGCTCCCCAGAAGCTCCAGACCGTTTCAAGAAGCAACGCTCCTCTTCTTCCCTCAACAGCCTGAGGATGTCTCTCAGGAAGCGCCTCCCACTGCGCACCGTTCAGGCCAACTCTCTTCCTGAGAATCCCACCTGGGAAAACTTCCAACAGGAACCAAAACCCAACAAGGTCCAAAGGCTCACCAGAAGTGCACGGAACTCTATCACAGAAGTCTATCAGGTATAGTGAGTTTATTTTGTGTACTGATGCCACACCACAATTTGCAAGTTCAAAACGTAACAGAAAGTGCACATTAAAATGTTTTACTGTCAGAAACATGAAGGGACCTGTAATAAACAATACATAATTTCTTGGCTAAAACCAAACAAATCTGTTATTATCATTATTATTATTACCCAAGACATCAATAACAGGGGCATCTAAGTTATAGCAATTATTGGAACATAAATATTAAACTGTGTCATAGCAGTGTTAAAAAGCCCCAAACATTATAAATAATGTTGTTAAACCCACAGAAATTTCAGAAAACAAGGGAGGTTTCCCGTGAGGACTGTTTAGTTGCAACTCCAGGGCGTATCTGTGAAGACGACGAACCAACCACTTCCAGCTCTCACACCCCAAAACATACCACACACCGGGCCATGACCCCCAGGCGTACCCCGAGAGCCACTACACCAGGACGCACTCCTGGATCCAGGGCACGAAAGACTCCAGAAGCAAGTGTTCGTGGTGTGAAGACTGGAGGAGGCAGGAGGCAGCTGGTCCGCATGGCCGCCCTACGAAGCCCATTCTCGTCTCCCAACACACAGAACCAGAGGATGTAAGACTTATTTTTAACTATGATGTATGAAATGGTTAAATACAGTTTGCACTGACACACTCTTTCTGCTTCTACAGTAATTTTGACAAAGATCTTGAGTCAGTCTCTAGTGGACTAAGGAGACTCAAACATCTGTCCAGGGCCTTTGATGAGCTCATCGGCAGAGATGACAAGTAAAAATCTTTGCACACTGTTGCAGCTTTTTAAAAGCATATCAATTATACAGTTTTTAGTCATTTTTTAAAAGTGCACACTAGTAGGCTGTATATTCAGTATATGCTCTAGAGACCAGCATATGACTTTAATCCTCCGTGCCCTGATCAAATGTTCCAGTTGTGTTGAGCAGGCTATGGGCCTGTAGACTGCTCCCCCTCCTCCACATTCTTCCCGCCTCAGTTTCAAACTAGGTCTGTTTCTGGTATTCAGAGAGGGGGGAGAGAGGGTCTACAGCTTGGAAAGGGGCCTCGTGATATGACAAATATGCCATTGAGCAGTTCTGTCATCATATCCTGTTTAGATTTGAAATTTTAAAAGCAAGTCTCAACTGACCTTTTCTTACCAGACAGCACCCCTGTTTGCTGTCACAGTTCACCTTGTAATTTTAACTCCAAGAATGTTTCCTTAAAACAGGCAATTCCGCTATTCTAGTATGGATTAACGGATAGGAGAAGGTAATTATAAGCAATGCTATTTCAAACAAACTAAAAATGGCAGCATGTTACATAATATTGCTTGACATATATGCCTGTAATGTATTGTGATGCATGAACTAATGAATGAGCCACTGACCCATTATGACTTAATTTGCACTTTTTTAGCTTCCCCTTCCTGTCAGTGTCACTCTGATCACTGCCCACTCTTTCAAATTAGCCCTCCTATCCCTTCAATAAATTCACTCAGTTGATGCATTTTTAATTGATGGTCAAATGTGTTCTTTTTCAGAACGGGTTCAAGGGAGCGTTGTGGAATAGCTATGATGAGAAAGTTGGACCCCAGTGGTAAACTTTGTCGCTCTAACCTCACACGTCGAGCAACTAACATCTCAAACACATTGGGAGGCTGGGCACAGACCACTGTGAACACTATCTGCAAAACCAATTAACAAACATGCATGTGTGTATTAAACAGGACCTTTGTAGCAGTTTCTGTGGCGTTTATGTTACTATATACAGTAGTACCTAGAAGGTGGAGACTCTAGTAGGGCATTTTAATTGTTCTGCCTTAGCTTTATTCAGTCAGTATAGTACATATATTTTATATTTACATATCTTGGGTTGGCTAAATACAGTCAAAATTGGCTGCCAAATAGATATATTTTTGTATTGTCTAAACCTGTAGCTGCTACAAACAAATGTCTTAACATTTGCCTGTTACATTTAAAAATACTAATACTTTTTATTTAGTCTTTCACTATACTACATAACACTGCACAAGACCAAAATATACAGATACACTACTAATACTTCATCAGCATTATATTCAATACTGTTACTAATGTTTGTCATATCTCCTCAAATATTGTTGAATATGCCAAAATATTTTCTATTTTCTGTGAAACAGGATTTTATGCAACTGTTATCTGTTGTCTGTGATTTCTTTTTTATACTTTATTACTTTAGATTTGTAATGATGTACACAAAATGTCAAAAGACTGCATTATGAGGTAGCAATTGAAAACATTTGGCCAATGTATAAGTAACTTTTTTATTATATCCGTACCAGACCTTGCATTAAAATATATGGGTTATGACTTGATGTGAAAATAATCTGCTTTAATAAAATTTTGTAATTTTCTAAACATTTCCTTGAGTTCTTTTGACCCTCAATCAAAATGACTTTTATTTATGTCCAATAAAGAACACAATGGAGATCAGTATCAAGGCAAGGCAAGTTTACAGTACTGTTTGTACACAAAGTAATTCAAAGTGCTTTACAGAATAAGAAAGAATAAAAAAAAACATAATACAACAAAGCATAAATAATCATAAAATTAACATTAAAAGGGAAGAGTGCAGAATAAAAGCTTTTCAGTTGTATGCACAGCTAAACGGAAACATTTTGAGCCTGGATTTAAACATAAACAAGTAGAGGCCTGTCTCACATCTTCAGGAAGACTGTTCCAGGTTTTAACTGCATAAAACTGAAACACTGATTCCCCATGTTTAGTCCTGACTCTGGGCACCAGCAGGAGGCCGGTCCCTGAAGTCCTCAGAGTGAGATGGTTCGTGTGGCTCTAACATGTGGGAGATGTATTTTGTTCACAAGCAGAGCTGCTTTGAAGTTTATTCTCTGAGCCACAGGAGCCAGTGCAGAGACCTGAGCACAGGACACATGAGTGAAGTACTTCCTAGTTCTAATGAGGACTCGAGCAGCAGTGTTCTGGATGTACTGCAGCTGTGTTAAGGCTCGTTTGGAGAGGGCAGTGAGCAGGCCGTTACCATAATCTAACCTACTGGAGACAAGTGCACGGATAAGTCTCTCCAAGTCTGGTTTTGAAAGTATACCTTTGATTTTTGCAATGTTTTTAGATGGTAAGCTGCAGATATTATTGATTTGATGCGGCTGTTAAAGTTCAAGTCTGAGTCCATTATTACCCCTAGATTTGTAGACTGATTTGAAGGTTTTAGAGAGAGAGACTGGAGATGGCTGCTGGTTTCTGTGAGCCAAAGACTATGACTTCAGTCTTGTCTGAGTTTAGCTGGAGAAAGTTGTTTTGCATCCACACACTCATCTGTTGGATGCAGTGACAGAATGAATCCACAGATCCATATTTACCTTCTGCCAGTGAGAACTCTATTGTCCCAGGATTGACCCCTGGGGCACCTCACATGCCAGGACCATTTTATCTGACACATATTTTTCAATTTAAACAAACTACTCGCTGTCTTTTCAACAGGATTTGAGCCAGTAAATTGCAGAACCACAGATCCCCACCCAGTCCTAAGAGAGTAAGAGGATCCCATGATCCACAGTGTCAAAGGCAGCAGTCAGATCTAACAGGATCAAGACTGAGACTTTGCCTCCATCCGTGTTCAGGCGGATGTAATTTGTCACCTTGATAGGAGCAGTCTCAGTGCTGTGGGTGGTCTAAAACCCTACTAGAAAACATCAAAGGAGTTGTTCATTTGGAGAAAGTTGTAGTAAAGTTGTTAGTAAACAACTCAAGGACTTATAAATGGCAGATTTGAGATGGGTCTGCCATTGGTCAGCATCGTGGCATCAAGACTGTTCTTCTTTAGAACAGGCTTTATAACCACACTTTTCAAAGCTCTTGGGAATGTTCCAAATGGAAGTGATATGTTACCTATTCACGCGAGTGGTGACAGAAAACTGTGAGCACAGACTTGAGAAATTTAGAGGGGAACACTGGTGACAATCTCTTGGACAGTTTTGTCAATTAAAAGGGCAAAGTGAGTCAGCTCAAAGTGTCTAGGTGGCTACAGGGTTGTTAATTGCGTTGTGGAATTGATGACATTTTTAATGCCCTGAACTTTGTCATTAAAGAATACTCCAAACTCAATGCACTGTGGAAATTAGTTCTAACGGCAGTGGAGTTGGAGGGTTTGTTAATCTGTTTACTGTTGCAAACAGGACATGAGAGTTGTTACTGCAACTTCCAATAATGTCAGAAAAATAGCTCTCCCTTGTTCTACATAAACTGGTTGTACATGTGCATCTTTTCTCTGTAAATCTCATAATGAATCTGGAGTTTTGACTTTTGCCATTCCTGCTCAGCCCTCCGGCTCCCTTTTCTATGCCCTGACCAAGTTGTCATTCCTCCATGGGCTCTTAACCATTTTATCATTCATCTTGGCAATGGTGTCTAGAGAATTCAAAGCACTCGAAGTCACAGAGTTCAACAAATCATCAACATTTCAACAAGTGCACCTGCATGAACAGTGCCCCTGTGTTCATTTAGCCTATTTGTCTCCTGCGAATAACTGGTTTGGGAATCAAACACAGGTCAAAGAAAACACAGAAATTATCAGACATAGTAACATCCACCAGATTGACACCACATTAAAATATTTATTCCTTTTGTAATGAGCAGGTCCAGAGTGTGTCCTCTGTTGTGGGTGGGATCGCTGACATGCTGAGGCCGACCAAAGGTTTCAAGAGACTGAGCTCTTTATCCACATGTAGCCTACATTATAATCACCTGTAATAACTAAACCATTAACGTCTGTGCATACAAATGAAAGCATCTCAGGAAAATCATCAATAAACTCAGACAGTGCCGGGGAGGTTTGTATATGACTAAGTAGAGTATGGATGGGGGTGATTGTTTTAGTTCCATTTTAAAGGAGGCATGCTCAAAAGATGAAAACACCCCAAATGGCAACCTGTGACTAACTAAATCATCTCTAAAAAATGCACACACCCTTTTTGTTTGCTCGTGTTTCTGATTCAAATTTGAAGTAGTGTGGAGCTGATTACACTAGAATTGGAGAACTGCCTTATCTGTGTTTTTGTCAGGCTATGTGTAAAAAAAAAGTTAGACTTACAATGCCTATAGCTGTAAACTTCCCTCATGTTTAACAATTATGTGTAGCCCAAAGACGCCTTCTAGTGGCATGTTTTAGTATTACACGTACAGATACAGGGTCTTTTTTTTGTCCCTTGTCGATACCCGTAGCAGCGCTAGTTTCAGTGCACGCGCTCCTCCTATTTCTCTCCGGCTTTGTACCAGAGCTGACCCACGCCGCGGCTATCTGCTCCAGGACAACAGGGCCTTCTAAACATCACAAAATGGCTCTTCACGTGCCGAAAGCGCCGGGTTTTGCCCAAATGTTGAAAGATGGCGCAAAGGTAAGCGAATAGCGCCGTGGTTGTAATGTTATGTATAGCTATGAGAAGCATGTTGAGATAGCATGCTAGCTGTCGTCATCCACTGTCATGTGCGAGAGTTCTAGAAGAAAGCAGGGCCTGGAGCATGGCATAGGCTCATTTCACTCACATGCACACATTATCTTCATCTTACATTTGTTTTTGTTTTTTTTATAATAATGATATGATATAATTTTTAAATGTTTGCTGCCTGCGGAAGACACGCCCTTATAGCATCCACTGACACAGAGGGCTCTGTCTGAAAGGATGCTTCCCTTTTGTCATTCATTGTCTTGTCTGCGCTGGTTTCGTTCAAGATTATTTCATTAAACTTTTAGATTGTTCCTTGACGTGATGCAAGGAGTCTTGTTTCCTGTAAATGCATGTTCTAACTCAAATTTACGCATATGTTGTTTGAAAGTTTGCATAACCATTATATATACAGTCAGGGGTACAGCTGTGGCACTGTGGCATGAGTTTCAAAGTGATTTTTATTAATATACATTTTGTAGCATTACTCTGGACTGGAAGAAGCAGTTTTCCGTAATATCCGAGCCTGTAAGGAGCTGTCCCAGACCACTCGGACAGCCTATGGGCCAAATGGTATTTATTTTATTTTTATATATATATATATATATATATATATATATATATATATATATATTTAAGCAATTAAAGATTTGTCATAAAATGTTATTTATTTTAATGTGGTACTCCAGAGGATTGATTCAATATGTGATTTTTCTTTTGCATTTCATTTTAGGTATGAACAAAATGGTCATTAATCACTTGGAGAAGCTGTTTGTCACCAATGATGCTGCAACAATCCTCAGAGAGCTTGAAGTGAGATATTAGTTATTCTGGTATCTTTGTAGACCCTAAGTTGTCCAGGTCTGATCCATAGCAAAAGACAAAGTTCAAATCTGTCAATTTGTCCAGTTGACAGATTTGAACGTCTTTTGCTATGGTTATTCTGGTAGCAATTCGGCTTTGTTTTTATTTACTTTTATTTTCTTGTGCAGGTGCAACACCCAGCAGCAAAGATGATTGTAATGGCCTCTCACATGCAAGAGCAGGAAGTGGGAGATGGGACCAACTTTGTCTTGGTTTTTGCTGGAGCTCTCCTAGAATTGGCAGAGGAACTCCTCAGGATGGGCCTCTCTGTGACTGAGGTATAGTGCAAAACCAATAAAACATCTGTATAATTCTTCCACACAGATGCAATAGTAGTATGTTCATATTTGTTTTAGGTGATTGAGGGTTATGAAAAGGCATGTAAGAAGGCTCTGGAGATCCTGCCCGACTGTGTTTGTTTTTCTGCCACAAACCTCCATGATGTTAAAGAGACCACTTCTCTTATTCGTCCTGCGGTTATGAGCAAACAGTACGGCAATGAAGACTTCCTGGCCAACCTCATCGCTCAGGCCTGCGGTGAGTTATTTACCAAGTCATAGAAATTATAATTTTCTCTCTAGTTTTAGTATATGGAAAGTATATATATTTTCGTCTCCATTGTACAGTTTCTATCTTCCCTGAGTCTGGAAATTTTAATGTGGACAATGTCAGAGTTTGCAAAATCTTGGTAAGTATTATGTTTTTTCTTACTTATTATATGTGTTTTTTTTGTTTTGTTTTTTTTCTCTGAATTACTAACAACTATTTTGTCAGGGATGTGGGGTGACTGCATCCACCATGCTGCATGGCATGGTGTTCAAGAAAGAAGCAGAAGGAGATATCACAACAGTTAAAGATGCCAAGCTTGCCATTTTCTCTTGCCCATTTGACTGCACCGTCACAGAAACCAAGGTAGGGGTGATTGTAGTGTATTCTTATTGTGCAGCTTAAGAAATATTGTACAAGTCTTGAATTCTTTCAGCAGATTAAGTTTCTGCATTTTTCTAAATAGGGAACAGTCCTGATCAATAATGCTAAAGAGCTCATGGACTTTAGTAGAGGAGAGGAAGACATGATGGAGGCTCAGGTGAAGGCCATCAAAGAGGCTGGCACTAATGTGGTGGTAACAGGAGGAAAAGTGGCTGATATGGCATTGCACTACGCCAACAAGTACAATCTCATGGTTGTTAGGTGAGACCAATCCTGAACATGTGGATGCTGTAGAATAACATAAGATTATCAAAATGTACTCATGTCTATACATTTTAGACTCAACTCCAAATGGGACCTAAGGAGACTATGCAAGACTGTGGGAGCAGTGGCTCTGCCAAAAATAGTAAGTTCCATTTAATCTCAAAGCAGTTTTCATGTCTACAGATTTTTCAAAAAGAGCATATTTTGTTTAATAGACTGCACCAACCCCGGATGAGATGGGCTACTGTGACAGTGTGTATCTTACGGAGGTGGGTGACACACAGGTGGTGGTCTTCAAACATGGTAAGATATTGTACATTCTCTAACTATAGCGAGGAATGTTTTTTTTTGTTTTTTTTTGTTAACTTAAACCTTTTGTGCTGCAGAAAAGGAAGATGGTGCCATTTCAACAGTCGTGATCAGAGGCTCCACTGACAACCTGATGGATGACATTGAGAGGGCTGTAGATGATGGAGTCAACACCTTCAAAGTTTTGGTCCGGGTAAGTTGCTAGAAAAATACTCTTAACCACTTTACGTTACAACTTTACAGCAATGTACGTGTATTTCTGCGTCACCCACACAAACAATCTACACATCAAATGAAAGCTACGGCATTCATTTTTCTGAATATGTAAACCATTTACACCTCTAATGACCACAGTGGTGACAGGAAAGCCGTTTTTACAGAGAAGTCAGAAATGTGGATTTGGACTTCACTTACCATTGAGCGCTCTGGTTCTGTCAAACATCAACATATTCACACAAAGTTGGTCTCATTCGTTCCGTAAAGGTCCAGAGAATATAATCCAGTCAAGAAATTATGTCCACAAAGGAAGTTAGAGCCTCCATGTCCAATCTGCTGCAGGAAAGTGAAATCTGTTCCGTCACTTCTCTGCATTTCTTTTGTCAGTTTCAGGCATAATAAACTTCTGACAGCGCCAACTTTATTCCTCAGCGCAAAACAAATGCGTTAGCTTGTGATTGACACCAAAGTTGACCAATAAGGTGGCGGCTGTGGGTTACTGGAGCCGCAGACAGTGAATGAGAGCTACAGATGACTGAAAGTGTACGCCCCACTCTCCCCCTTGTAGAATCAAGCTGTTACATTACACACGTTTAGTGATGTTTTCCTCTTAAAGCCCATGAACTGAGGAACACGCTGATGCGTGGCATGCAGTGGTTTACTGTAAACAGACGGAGTTTGCTGCACGCATGAAAAGACTAGACTGGATATAAAGATCCGCGTGTAGCGTAATTTTACACAGCAGTTTTGCGTTTTAAACATGACGAAACGGACAAAACAAAGGAAGTGCGCGACCGCGGATACTGTGGATGTTTGTACAAGTTAAACTAGAGGCATCTCGGACCTGGAGCGGTTCGTGGAACTGATTGAAGATCTCATGATGGACTCAGGAGCAGAGGGACCTTATGTTTTGATGGACTGGATGCTGTTCCTGATCAGTAAGCGTGGCTTATTCTGCTATTCACTTAATTGTGGGTCAAATGTGTATCATGTGTAATCATTAGCATTAGCTAATGCCAATCTGCGCCCCCCCGACCACCACCAATCATCACGCACACACCACTTGGGTGAAGTATCTTGCCTAAGGACACAATGACAGAACTAAAGACACAATGACCGAAATTGGTCCGAGTGGGACTCGATGCTCCAACCTTCGGGTTGCGGGACCAAAGCTTCTAACCACTGAGCCACTGTTGCAGAATGACTGTTCTTAGTTTCCAGTGTGTATTTGTTTACATTTTGAAGTGTGTGTGTTTGTTGATTGTTTGCAGTGTGTGGTTTGTAAATATATATTTATTTTGACCCATAGCACTTGTTTTGACTGTATTTTATATACAAATATACATTTTATATTGTTTTAATATGATATATAAATGTACAGTAATAGAGCAGCTGAGTGTGCAGATACAGATTCCTCTCAGTGTGAGTTTTCAGTAGAGCCTTACTGATGTCTGTGGGTTGAAACATTCAAAAGTTATTGCACTTTTTCCAAACGTTCTCCAAATGTCTTCATTCGGATATGTTTGGAGAGGCCTGGACTTACTCATGATAAAATGATTGTAAAACTACCTACTTGTTATAGGTATTGACCTCAAATTTGAAATGTAAGTGGTAAACAATCTTGTCAGTTGAGGTATGGTGTATTTTTGTCCCCAGCTCCCTACTGCAGCTTTCTACACCTTCATTTTCACAAATTTTTTTTTGGCGAGGATGAGAATTTTTTTTTTTTTTTATGTGTGTTCCAAAGTGTATAAATGCTCAGCAGACAAACTTACAGTGATTCTGACACCTGTGGGTAAAACTATAGGGTGTTTCCTTTACAAAGACCCCAAACTTGTGCATTTACTACTGAGGGTTCAATAATGGTGATTTTTTTTAATTTGGAGAGGTCAGAACAAAGGTAATTTCACCAAAATCACCTGGAATGCTAAGGGGTTAATTCATCAAAAGGACATAATGCTCATTCTACATCCAGACACAAACTAAAAGCTCATGCAGACAATGTAGTTGAGTTTTATTATTCTAGTGAAAAGTCTCCTTTATACAAGCAGAAGTCTCTGGATGTTTATTTTTTTTTCACAGGATAAGAGGCTGCTTCCTGGTGCAGGAGCCACAGAAATTGAACTGGCCAAGCAATTGGCATCATATGGAGAGGTAATAAAATTGCATTTTCTTGTGTTTTGCATTTCACTTGTATGTGAAATGTGAATGATTTTATATTGTTAAATATTATGAATATTATACAATATTTTTCTTTTATGCAGTCATGCCCAGGTTTAGAGCAGTATGCCATTCAAAAGTTTGCGGAAGCCTTTGAGGCACTGCCACATGCTCTGGCAAAGAACTCTGGTGTGAAAGCGAGTGAGCTGATCTCTAAAATGTATGCAGCGCATCACGAGGGGAACAAAAACATGGGTTTTGACATTGAGGTGTGTATGAGGAAAAAGTGTTTTTCAATCTAAAATTATTGGAATTTAATTTTAATGCTGTTTTGCTATGATTTGTAGGGAGATGGTCCCTCTGTGAAAGACATGGTTGAAGCGGGAATCCTAGAGCCATTCCTGGTTAAACATTGGGGTATCAAACTGGCCACAAATGCAGCAATTACAGTACTAAGAGTTGACCAGGTTTGTACATTTTTTTCAATTAAGATTTTGTTCATGTTTTGATCTACCCAATTTCCAAGGGTTCTCAGAATGTGCCCACATTTTGAAAATCACAGGCAACACCTATTTTAATTTACTGAATGATTACTGCTATATCACCTTTGATTGGGTAACTACAGCTTGTATGTATACTGTATATACTGTCAGATCATCATGGCTAAACCAGCAGGGGGACCCAAAACTCCCAAGCAAAGAGGCCACTGGGACAAAGATGACTGGGATGAAGAGCCTGATAAATTTGATACTCACCATTAGAGGGTGCACCAATGCCTTCTTTCAGTAGGTTCATAAAAGGACGTGTGCTTTAAACAAAAACATGTCACCAGCTAGTCTCACTCACTGAATATGAAGTTTGTCACTTACTAACACTGTGTGAAATTGGAGATGTAATTGTTAAACATGCAAGAAGAATTTGAAATATGAATGTCACGGGTGATTCCCTCTAAAAAAACTAAACCACTTTTCAAAGAGCACTAATGGAATATGGTTTGTTGGCATGGTGCATGGACTTGTAATATGACCTTGTTTCCTTGCAGCCAAAAGAAGGTAAATCTAACTGTCATCTGCCTGGTACAGTAGACTCGAGGAGGAAAAACAACGTGCTGATGTGTTATGCAAGAAGGCTATATATTTGATTAGTTTATTTGTAACCAGACAATGAGACCTGAGGCACATTACCTTAAATAGGATAGTGTTACCTGTTGCATAATTAAATGGTTAAAGACAACCTCCTTTCCAGTCGTGAACCACAGTATCCTAGTCATTGAGTCGATAATCCTTTTGACCGGCCTGTTTTGACTTTTTTTGCATTTAACTTTTGACATCAAACCCACTGAAAACAATACAAGAGTGACTTAAACTTTAAATTGTTATTTTCCTAGATCATCATGGCCAAACCAGCAGGGGGTCCCAAACCACCCCAGAACAGGAAGGACTTTGACGAGGACGATTAAATGTGATGTGGTTCGCCTGATGCTCCTCACTGCTCCATTTCACCAACCCTATTCTACATGTTTATTTAAAGCTCTGGTTTATTTTGTAGAGGACAAATTGATTGATAAAGTTTGTCAAAGAAACAAGTATACTGATGGCTCGTTTGCTTTATGTTTTTAAACCCAAATAAAAGGCAGTTGCGCTGTCACATTGTGGGTGGTTGTGTAATTTTGCCCTTTTTTCCACAAGGCAGGCTGCACACTATATAGTGACAGTTTTTGCAACTTTTCTTGTTTTCTGCCTTCAGCTTGTTTCCATAGAGATGTCGTTGCTTTCCCTTAAATGTTCGAAAGTGTCTATTTTGCATTAAACTCCTCAATCTTTCTGTGAGTGAGCTTGCCTCACCTACATCTGACCTGTGGCATCAAGGTCACCTGAAACATGAAGTTTAATGCCATATAGTGGACATTTCTGGCAAAGCATTCCCATTTCCCTCAACCAGAAAAGTTGCACGGCACGTTTACAAATTTTTCATTGTAGTAATATGTGGGATATCCTTGAATGTAAAAAGCAAACACACCTGTCCCAACGGCGCAGTATTGAAGAGCGGACGGCAGGGGGAGCTCAAACACAGTTTCCCTATTGGACGTGTGGCCAAGATGTGGGCGGATTTGCTCTGACGCTGTCTATACTGGGATTAACTTGTTTTTTTTTGTCGCCATATCTGACGTTTAGCGCGTAACCAATGTCGATTTATGCTGGAATCCAAATAAATTCCATTGGTTTTGTCTTTGTTTTGCCCTTTGACTTGCGCGCGCTGCAGGGAGGCGCACTCTGCACTGAGGATGTGACTTGTATGGATGAGTAGCGCACATATATTGCACTGTGAGGGCATAGTGCCGATGTCCTGTCACGGAGATGGGGGGCGACGGCAGTAAAACTCGAAGGTGAGTCCAGAGAAATCCCAAATGTGACGCACGAGAGGGGGGGGGTTCCCCGTTACAGAGGGGTACCCTACATAAACACGCTGGAGTTGCGATGTTGGCAGTTGTAAAAGTCGTAAAACTTAACCGTGAAGTATCCTGTTTAAAATGGACTATAAAGCTTCCAATTTCATTGCGAATTTGGCATGCGTCCTAAATGGGAATTAACGGGTGGAATCCACAGGAGAAGAGTCAGATCAGACTGTGCACATTCAGCTGTCACGCGGAGGACGGGGGATGTGCGTTTAACACTGAATGACACAGATCTGTTCCTGAATTAGATTCTATGATAATAACATCTTGCATGGCTGATTACTCTTCTTGCATCACAAAGCACAGATCTGCTGTCGAGCCAGAAAGCTCAGGAGGGAGAGGGCCTTTTATGTGAGGCGGGGACATATTTTTCTCCTCTTTAAAATCTGTATGAAATTATTTGCTCTCCTCCTCCAGCTCTCTACACCTTTAAGTCTATATAATTTAATGTTGCTATCTGTTGTCAATTATAATGGATTCTTTCCACAAACCTAGGTCCCACAAAAACAGCCTGTACTACCTCAGCACTTGCATACCTTTAATTATTTAAAGGAGAATGTGAATCCTGCATATTGCAAATGCCAATTTAATTTACCCACTTAGGCTTTTAAATCATTATTCCATGACAAAAATGATGAAAACTTTGTATCAGGAACTTTGTTATGTTAATATGTATACTATTGTACAAATATAACTGAAGCCTTAAAGGGGCAACAGAGGAAATTTCATCTCAAAGTTTATATAAGCTAACTATTCTTTTTTGAGACTCGTTAACTAGCCTCTTAACCTCTCATAGCTTGTTTGCCGAATGTTTCAGAGGCCGACCGGAGACCAGGAGGATGAGCCCCTGGTGCCTGGATGGAGAGGGTTTCTCTCTAGTGTGGGTCTGTCCCTTCCTGCCTCAGTGTGTCGTCTGGCCCCTCCAGGTTTGCGTCTCGGGCATCGCCGAATGCTCCAGGGAAAAGCCCCGGACGTCCCTGAGCACGTGCTGAGGCTAGCAGGGGTCGGCCCAGACAAGCTCAGGGCGGAGTGGAACTTACCAGGCTTCATCACCATGTTCCTGCCGGAGTTCCCACACAGGACTGTGTCTGGACAGGAGCATTTTCAAGTACATACTCTCTTACTTTATGCCCTTTAAGTCCTCAAGTGTCCCACATGCTCACTATGTCTCTGCTCAGGTCATGAGTTATATTGCCAAAGGCTCATTTGGACCTATTCTGAAAGTGAAGGACAAAGTACAACACAAAACCTATGCTGTGAAGGTAAACTCTTTGGAAATATATGCTATTTGTATGTATTTGCTAATAATGAATTGGCCAATTCAATTTTAATAGACAAGAATTAAAAAAAAAGTTCTGTAAATGAACAATATACCAGCATTAGCTCTGTTCTGTTTTTTACAGGTGATCCCTAAGTCAGAAATCCTGAGACTTGGTGTGTTGGAACAGTCCAAGGAAGAAGTGATTGTTCAGGTTGGTGCAGTAGCAGCTAAATGTAGCATTATAACAAATCAAGTCATTTGATTCAATGCAGTTATAGTTCTCCAAAGTACTTTCCCTATGGTCAGTGATAAAACTGTTCAAGCTGACCTCTGACCTTTGCCTTCAGCGTCAGGTTCATCATCCATTTGTCCATGACCTCCAGGACTGCTGGCAGACTCAGCGCCACCTCTACATTAGTGAGTCAGCAGAGTAGTGGCCAGTGCTCTCCCTAACTTCAAATCACTTTTTCAAAAAAAACCCACCTTCTCTCCTTGAAATGTTGAATTATTACTCAAGTTTGCAAATATGTCTCAGTAGATATTTTTTTCGTAGCATTTCTTTGCTGTAGTTGTTCAAAGTCATCTTGTTTTCAAAAGCCCTTTCCCTGTTTCAGTTACTGACACAGAACCCCAGTCGTGACAGTTTGTGTGCCTTCCCAGCTCTATTTAACACAGATCTTGAATTCTTCTGGAGCTTATAATTATACAAGTGTAATACTAGAGAGGACTTCTGATTGTTAGTTCACCAGTGTGTTTGTCGTAATAAATGTATCTTGCTTTCAATCAGTGCCGTGGTCACAGACACACCTGTGCAGTACCCATGCATCTTAGCCACACCTGCCTGCTTTTACCTTATGTTCCACAGTTGTAATTATTGTCTTATTTCTATGCCACATCACATAACATTATATTTACACACTTTCTGTGTCTCCCCAGTGTGTGACTACTGCAGCACTGGGGACCTCTACACTTACTGGCAAATGAACGGCCAATTTTCAGAAGATACTGTCAGAGTATTTGCTGCAGAACTGGGCTGTGCTCTGGGTGAGATGGTTCAACTTAAATAATCTGGTCTGGTTTCTATATTTAGTTGTTCTGCTGTGTTCTGTCTCCCAAGAATAAAATGCATAGCTAGCCCTATTTTCAGCTGTATCACAAACAAGTATAGGTGCTGTTGCTGGTTAATTCCTATTTATCTTTTTAGGTTTTCTGCATGACATTGGAGTCATCCATCGAGATGTGAAGGTAATCAAAAATCTATTTGTCTGCCATGCTGTAGCTAATTTATTTGTGGTAGAAGCTTTTCAGCATTGTCACAACCATTGCATTAGAAGTGTGCAATTTAAGCTTTAAACATTTATTGTTATAAGCAATACATATTTTATTTTATTTTATACTTCTGTTTATGTTATAGATGGAGAATATCTTGCTTACAGACAATGGTGAGTAATATTCTGTAACCAACAGATGGCAGCAAAGTACAGCCTGGACATAGCTGATTGAACTGCTCAATTAGCTATTATGTGTTACTGGTACAAATTGGAGCTAATAAGAATATTTTGTCCTTTGTCTATTTTAGCAAATGTTAATTATTATTTGACCAGCTAGGTAACAATGTGCATTGATGTGTTAAAATGGTCTGTGCCAGGACACCTCCGTTTAGCTGACTTTGGTTTGTCCCGTCGCCTGGAGAGAGGAGGGAGAGCCTTCACTATTTGTGGAACTATACAATACATGGGTGAGAGCAGTTGCCAAAATCACAAAATATGGCAGAAAAAATGGTCAATGCAATTATATTCTGGGTATATGTGTACTACAGCTCCAGAAGTGCTGAGTGGTGGGCCCTATAACCATGCAGCTGATTGGTGGTCTCTGGGAATCCTGATTTCCTCATTGGTTACTGGGAAGGTATGAGGCAGTGAGCAGTGGGCAGTGACATCATGTCTTCATGACTACAGACTGTACTTTTTTGCTGCGTTGTAGACTGTCGAGGAAAGCAGCCTGTTACTCTCGTGTTTGTTAGTTTCTGCTTAGATAAAGAATACACTTGAAACTGAAATAAAGTCCAAAGAATTTACTTAATGGTTATTTATCCTACCATGAGCTATTAAATGTGCTGTTTCCTCTAATCACATCCATTCTTTAATCAAAATTTAATACAACTTGTCTAATCTTTTCTAGTTTCCCGTGCCACCCGAACCTGACCACTGCAGCATGTTAAGAAAAGTTAGACATTTTCCATATGAAATGCCCCTCAGCTTTAGTCCTCCACTGGCCTTGCTCATCTCAGAGGTATGATTAATTATTACAAACTTATATATAGATATATATAGATAATATATAGATAATATATAGATATGTTGATAACCATTCATCCAAATTATTCCTCTCTCTAGCTTCTCTGCAAGAGTCCTATTCGTAGACTAAGAACTCTGGATCGATTTAAACGACAAGGGTTCTTCCATGGGATGAGTTTTGACCTTGCCCTTATGCAGCGGGAGCCTGTGGAGGTATAGAGTGCTTTAGTAATCTCTGTAATGTTTGTAAGGAATTTGTTTTAAGGTGTAATGATTTGTTTTCAACATTGTGTAACATATGTGCAGGTGATCCTGAAACTGAGGGAGAGGCCAGACCGAGCAGCCAAAGCTCGCAGAGGCCTCACTCTGTCTTTGCAGCCACTAAAAGGTTTTGATTACGACGCACTGCTCAGCCCAGACACTCCAGACACTCAGGACAACAGTACCCAAACCCGCACAACGATAGCTCTACCGGGACCACCATTGCAACCTGCTCAGGAAAAGGGTCCTCGCCGAGAAATTTTTGTATAAAGCACTTTGTGTTTACTATAAATATGCACTAAAGGCCTATGTATAATCACACACATCCTCACTCTTACTCAAAACCGCAGTGCACTTTTTTTCTGTAATGCACTAAGGTAATTTTATATTCTATGCCTCCCTTTTGGGCACACATTCTGTTCTATTTTATTCTATTTGCACAGTGTTGTGCAAAGAATATTGCACCATTGTTCGTCTGTTTCCTAGCGATTGGACATGGTTGCCCTTTAACAAAATGTAACAAAATACTATCAGACATTGCATTGTTTTCTGTTACACCACAGGAATTTCTTTATCTGCTCGGAAAACTACTACAGCTCTTGCAGAGGTATGTCTCATAAGATGACTTCTTATTGTCTTTGTAATGTGAAATGTGTTGGGTCCTTTAAATACATTTTGTCTATTTCTGTATCTTTATTTTTTTTAAATACCTTAAATATCATCACCTTTGCTGTCTGAAGAATGATGCAGCAGAAATCTACTCTCTATTTACTTATTATTGAATGCAGCATCATTTTTGCCTTTTTGTTTGTTGTATTACCTCCAAAGTTATTTCCTGCAGGCCTTGTTTCATATATTTTCATGTGGCTCGTGGCTGTAAACCCAAGGCTCTAAATATACCTCAATATGTCTCTTTGATAGATCCAGGGCTTTTTCTATTTCCCTCTTGTAAGTCACATGACTTGTGCCCATAAATACACCCTTGTGCACTAGCCTAATAATATTCTAAAGCAATGCAAACCTTGTGTGACTCAGTGACAAAATGACTGAATGGTTGCTTATATAAGTCCTGTGTAAAAACAGTGTTGTGTGTATTTTTTAAATGGTGAATAAATCTACTATATATGTAAGTATGTTTTAATTTCAGTTTTACAAAAAAACAACAACTGACAAATCTGTCTTTTGTGCTTTAGGAATGTAGTCTATTTTAGCAGAGCCATTTATATTTTACGTACTTGTGTATTGTATATCTTTCAGTGTTTCTGATTATAAGTAAACATAAGCTGTATTTATTTACATACTTAGCTCAAATTGACATTTTTGGGGGTCCATAACATAACTATGATGTTTTTTTTTCTCAGAAGATGCACACTCATGCTGCACCGAAGTGATGCTGAATGGCGCATGCGCAGTGGTTCGGTGACGTGGCGGGTAGCTCCGCCCCCGGGGTTTTGTATAGGGTCACGTTGCGCTGCAGCAGGGAAACAGGGGACTCCTGCATCTCAACCGCACCGCTCATACACCTGCATACTCTGCTCCGTCACCAACCCGCAGGTAATATAGAAAATGACGTCTTAAACTTAAATATACTGAGATATACTGTTTTTGATTTTGAGGAATGAAAAAAAAGGGCGTGAAACAGGATGCGATGCTGCGCCACATCCTTCCTTAGCCTCAACACTTGTGCCTTCCTTGGTAGTTATCCGTTAAATCGCATTATTTCAAGACACGGCTTTCGTTGTTTTCTCAAAAATCCATTTAAATGCTTATTTGTTTTGTAAATGTGTCGAGTTTTTGTTTAAATGTTGCTCCGTTGTCGAAATGTGCGTCATTGAAATAGGTTGGTGACCTTCAGGGATGAGAGGTGGCACGGGCCTGTTGCACCTGGTTTACGTTAACGCACGCGCTAATGACCAGTCCACATTTTCAAGTCGTGTAAATTGAATCTTGGTTTTGGATGGACTGTGTGGTTGTGGATGATGAAGGGAGGGGGTGTGATGGTGTCGTGTCTTCTGTGTATCTGTGCCAAAGCACGTACACATCTGATGGGGAGGCGGGGCGACAACTACGAGCCAAATGAATCGATTCTTGTTGAGCTAAAGGAATCGAAGCCGTTATGTTTTCGGTTACCCCCGTTACATATTTTACGGTTACCCGCTGCTAGTGTAGTTCAGTGTAACGGCAACACAAAATTGAGCAAAAATGTCAAATACAAGAAATCTGACAATCTGTTTGCCAAAATCACATCATGATCAGACATGATCACCAAAGTATATTGTGTAAACGCATATTTCTCACCAAAGTACACTGTGTTCCATAGTTAAAAGGTTGATTTACAACTGTAACATGAAGCCATTGTTAAATACTCTTGTGTGAACTGCGTCATTTGCAGCTTGAGCCGTTCAGTGAACACCATAAACGGCCACAGAAGAGATGGCGTTTTCCTCGTCTTGCAGATCAAGCACTGACCTTGGAAAGCGCCTAGTTTACGGTCTTGCCAGCTTCCAATCTGCTGCCAACAAGCAGACTGTCATATTAAGCTCTTGTAGAGTTCACAATAGGATGAAGAAATTATTCATCTACAGGTGTGGGAAGAAACATAAAAGCTCACTCGTCCTTCCCAAGGTTGAAGGCAAAAGGAAATGAAGCAACAGAACAGCAATAGTGCAATCTTTCTGTATGAGTAAACCACCGGCGGTTAAATCTAGATGTTGCAGTCGGGGGTTGTTTGTCTTGTGAGAGGTGACTAGTAGGAAGTCCTTGGGGGGGAGAGGAGAAAGAGATGTCACTGTTGCATTTCCATTTCAGACTGCATTTTTATTTTTTGTTTTATAGGGAGAGCATTCTTTTATGAGCTAGATTTGCAGGATTATAGTAGTACAATCTATTCAGTTTGAGCACGTAATGGCCCCTGGGTTAATGCAGTGACATAATGGAAACCTTATATTTAATCCAAATAGCACCATGTCTCTTGTTTTTTGTAAAGTGGTAAAAATTTGCTAGTTTTGTTATCTTGTTTTTTTATCTAAAATTAAGTTTGACTAAAGCAGCACTCACAAATTTGAAGCATTGTTTCTTTGTCCTTTATCTCTAAATAATTTATGGTATCTGGTTAGATTTAGTCTGCTGAAATCCTGGTCTAAACTTCCCCAAACACAAGGATAATGGAGCTGTATTGTTAAACGCTTCACAAAAGATAACTGGTATTTGCTGAGTGAGTGGTATTCTGCCTATGGAGCAACTTGAAGTGAGCATTGCATTGACATGTCGGCCCCTTTGCTGATTGAAAGTGTAAGCAAGTTGTATTAATGAATTGTCTATTGTGGTAACTGCATACTTTATGTACACAAATGCACTACACCTAGAATATAGTTATCTCCTTTGTGTTAATTCCATCTCAGAATGAGGAGCCGTTTGTCGCAGGAGCAAACTGTATCATGATGAATTACATTTTGTAACAATTGATGTGTTTTCATTGTTGATGCAACATACAATAAAATCAAAAGTCACAGCTTGTCTTTATGGCATGGTTCTCTATAGTGGGCGTTTCTGGGAACGTGTTGGTACTTGTGTGTCATCCGCATAGTCATTGGTTGTGTAGTCATTTCCTGTGTGCAACAAAACTGAATATATCCAGGGCAGCAGATTTGAATGTGTAACCAGTAGGCCTTTAAATACAGTTGTATGTAAAACTTGAGCATGTTGAGATTAAATTTATGTAGCTGGGATGGACATGCGCAGTTACTCATGAGGGGAAACCCTAGAGGAGGCTGAGCGTAGCTGAAGAGGGGAGAAAGAGTCGAGATGCGTCCAGTCCAGTAGCTAGAACACAGTGCAACAGTGCCATGTAGATGTTGCGTAACTGCTCCCTCTCTGTCCATCGTCTGTGCTGCCGATGGAGGGATGAGGTTATGTAAGCGCTTATTTACAGCAGAGTGAGGATGGGACAGCCAACAAAATAATCTGGTTAAAGTCGAGACTGTGAATGTCAGCACGTACTGATGCACACCTGAGCCACACAGTAAGATTAATTTAGAAACTGAGTATTAAAAAGATTTCTTCTCTTTTTTTCTATTTTAGATTGTTTTCTCTTTAACTGGCATTAATTGGATACTCTGCATTGTCTTATCTATTGCAGTGAAATGTAAAGCCCTATGAAAGAACTTTGGCGCTGTAGTGAGGCAGCCATGTTGTCAACAATGGAGAATTGAATTTGAGGCCCAGGTCTGGCGCTTGTCCAGGTCCAGGAAACGTGACCTCCTAATGGCTCTTATGTTTTTTTAAACAGCCACCATGACTCACCAGTATCCAGCACTGACTCCTGAACAGAAGAGGGAGCTGCAGGACATTGCCCAGAGAATAGTAGCACCTGGGAAGGGCATCCTTGCAGCTGATGAATCCACTGGTATGTGTGTGCACAAATTCTAATTATTTAATTTTTTTAAATAATTGATACATTTTAGAACTGATGAACTGCATGTAGACTGCTTTACATAAATGTTTGTACAAATGATGGATGATGATGTATTTTTTTTGTCTCTGAATACCTATGTTTATAGGCAGCATGGCGAAGCGTCTCAACCCTATCGGTGTTGATAACACGGAGGAGAACAGGCGCCGCTACCGTCAGCTGCTGTTCACTGCTGACCAGCGTATTGACAAATGCATTGGAGGAGTCATCTTTTTCCATGAGACCCTGTACCAGAACACAGATGATGGCATTCCATTTGCCAAGCTGATCAAAGACCGTGGCATTGTTGTTGGGATTAAGGTAAACCTTTACTCAAATATGGCATGATTTACACTAAAAATATGCCATTGCCAAACAAACTAGATTACATTTGTTTTTACTGTGTATAGTATGTGACAACACCATTGGTTAGCATGTTTAGCCCTACACAAACCAAAAGGTCAGGCTAGTCGGTTAAGGGTTGTATACAACTGCATGATGGGAGTAAAACCAGGGACTGAGAGGAGTTGAGCTATTGATGTTGAAAGTTTCTACTGTTTTTTTGTAGGTAGACAAAGGTGTTGTGCCGTTGGCTGGAACAAATGGAGAGACCACCACTCAAGGTCTGTGTACAGTACCCCATCATATCCTTACTATATTTTGTATATCTTCAGAATATAATTATGGTATTTATTTTGTGTAGGTCTGGATGGACTGTCTGAGCGCTGTGCCCAGTACAAGAAGGATGGGGCGGACTTTGCCAAGTGGCGCTGTGTGTTGAAAATCTCCGATACAACACCATCTGAACTGGCCATCTATGAAAATGCCAATGTGCTGGCAAGATATGCTAGCATCTGCCAGCAGGTTATATTACTTCATAACTATGCAAGAATGTTTTCAATTTTTACATCGGTCAAATACTTATTTGCGTTTACATCTTTTTGCAGAATGGTATTGTTCCTATTGTGGAGCCAGAGATCCTTCCTGATGGGGACCATGACTTGAAGCGTTGCCAGTATTCAACTGAGCAGGGTAGGGCAACTGTTTTAACACTGTTGTTAAGAGGCGATACCTCAAGGTTTGTCCTCACGTCCTGGCTCTTGGTCTGTAGGTTCTTGCTGCCTGTTACAAAGCTCTGTCTGACCACCATGTGTACCTGGAGGGGACCCTACTCAAGCCCAACATGGTAACTGCTGGACATTCCTGCCCCACCAAATACTCCAGTGAGGAGATTGCCATGGCAACAGTTACTGCCCTTCGTCGCTCTGTGCCCCCTGCTGTCACAGGTCTGGAGCAGTCTTTAAGCAGTCTTTAAGGCTTGTCCAGTGTGTCATTACTTTGATTTATGTATTTTTCTCTCTCAGGAGTGACTTTCTTGTCTGGTGGGCAATCTGAGGAGGAGGCCAGTATGAACCTAAATGCCATTAACGTCTGCCCCTACATCAAACCATGGGCTCTGACCTTCTCCTACGGCCGTGCCCTTCAGGCCTCTGCCCTGAATGCATGGAGAGGAGAGCAGAGCCAAGAAAAGGCAGCCACCGAAGAGTTCATCAAACGTGCTGAGGTCAGACAGGCTCACTTCTTTCTATCCCTGTGTTCAGTATTATAAAATCTAACATAGTTTTGTTTTTATTTAGGCTAATGGCTTGGCGGCTCTTGGAAAATATGAATCTTCTGGAACTTGCGGTGCAGCTGGAAAGTCTCTCTATGTAGCAAACCATGCCTATTAAACATCAATCTACCACATTCATTGTGGCCTACCAATAGTCTTATACTGTATTCACTGTATTCAGCTTTCCCCTCACTCCTCCATCAATTACAGGCCTGCGCTGTCTACTGTACTTTAGAGTTGTAAGATTAAAGTTATTAGATGTATGTATTTAACATCATAACATAAGAATTCTCTACTAAAAGGTCTAGACTTAATTTGTTGTTTGCTCGACCAATCAGTTAAATGAACAATTCATGAAACAAGTGAGACAGTGTTTGTTGTCTTTGACAGATATTTTCCATTGAGATGAGAATGTAGAGGCAGACTAATTTTAACGGTTAATCATCATATTCTCTGACTCAGCAGCTTTTACCCTTTTCCTGCCTCCCAGTATCGGGTTATCCTCAAAAGGCTGGAGTTTCCATATTATGTTAGTGTATTGCTTCTGTAAGAATGCAGTGTTGGCTCATCTTTAATTGCGCTACACTAATACATCCCTGACATGGGACCAATGATCATAAGTGACAACACTACCTGTCTATACATATATATATATATATATATATATATATATATATATATATATATATATATAATTCGTGAAGGGACAAAATATGCTGAGGAACATGTGGTATTGACTGAAATTTAAGAGCAACTTTGCATTCCTCATTGTACTGTGAGACAGTAGTAGCCCTGCTGAGGTCAAAGGAGGACTGAGATACCCTACACTTTTGTGTTGACACACTTTTGAATGCCAGCAGTTGGATAAATGTCTCTTCAATTATTCCATTTGCTTTTAAATTACAATTGGTGTTGAGTTGTGTGACCGTGTTGATATATTCTGATGCTGTGTTGCTCCATCATGCTTCCCTCAGCCAGGTTCACATGAAAATGGAAAGATGGTTTCTCTAACAATGAGATGGACCAAATCAAGGGGTTGGCTGCAGGGAAACAGTCACTGCTGTGTTGGACTATGATATGTGATATTTGATGTTAATATTGTCTAAGCATTTAGTGTGTCTGTAGTAAAACATAACTAAAATAAACATTAAAACTCAATGTGATGTTGTTTTAATAAGATTACAAGTATCCTACACCAGCACCACCTAGAAATACAATAGTTTTTATGTAACAAGAATCTCTAGAATCTTATTCTGGTTTCCTTACAAAAAATAATAAATGTGTAACAATTATGCATTAATAATAAAAATATGTATGTATGGGTGTATCTATCTATCTACACCCCCCCCCCCCCCCCCCCCCACACACACACACGTTATTATTCCTAATGTAATATTTGTATATATAGAAAAAAAAAGTGTATATATATATAAAAAAAGTCTGCATGAAGTAGGGCCTTTTGGTTATGATCTTAAACGACTACATGTTACATATAAGGTGTCTATTAATAAGCTAAGTGCTAAACATTTTTGAAAGATAAGAGGCATTTAGAAGGAGACTGGTCCGAGGATGTATTACAGAGTTTAGGGAAGAGTAGCTGTAACGTTTTTTTCCTTAGGCGAGCACTCGCCACGCAGTAAAACCCACATGAAATCTCCTGACCAGTGGAGGGCAGCAATGCACTAACCGTGCCCAGTCTACCGGAAATAACCACAACAACAACAACGACTGGTCCGAAGAAGAGGCGGGGGATGCGCTTGTTGTTTGCGACACAGTGGACCACGTGACATTTGGCTGTTCGGGTGAGCTCCGCGAGCGCACCCGTTTCATTCAGACTCATGGCGCCTACGGAAGTGGGTGAGTACGGTTCAGAATTTCAGTTCTATTTCTGTTAATCGACCGAATACCACATGTCGCGTTTAAAAAGTAAAGTCCTGTGCCAAGAAATGTCTGCGTACTGATGCTTTAGGATAATAATTCCCACAATGATGAGCCGTATAAGCTAGCACACAGCTAGCAGGACAAATGTCATCAATGTTATCTATAAACATGCTTTACAATTCAAATATGTTATGGTTATACAGTATATCTCATAAGCATTGCATCATATTATAATCATGCGTTGCATAAATCATGCGCATCTGACATCTTTCGTTCATTAAAGTAAAGTTTAATAAATGTGATGGCAGTTGATGCGTTGTGTAGATCTGTATGTACATTTTGAGGTTTGGTTTTAATAAGCCACTAATGAATGAATGTCAAAGTACAGTAAAACAAAGATGATCTTGGATGTGTTGTAATGTAATGTGTGGTTACTTGAAGCCTAAATGTAAACTATATTTTGATGCTCATCTGGTCTGTTTGTTTCAGAACGAAGGCGGGGCCAGCTTGCTGCTCTGTCCATAGCAGCAGTAGTCATCATTGTGGGTGTCCCTTTATGGTGGCGAACTACTGAAACCTACCGTGCCTGGCTACCAGTCAGCCAAATACAGGAGCTTGCTGATCTGCAGGTTTCTTTCACTGTGTACTAAAGTAGAGTAAATGTAGTTGTATAAATTGTCTAAATCTGTTTTGTGTGCAGCTTCAATTAAGTGCTGATGTAGAAGTTGTTTTTGCACGAGGAACAGTCACTCCAGAGCAACAAAAAAAGATTCCACTGACACTGACGAAGGATGAGGAACACATAATCGATGGTGTGTGGTCTATTCTTGTTGAGGTGTCACTGTGGATAGCAGAGATTTTGCCTCTCCTAGACCAGACATTACAAATTTAACTTAGCTTTTTTCCATTTCCTCCAGAAACCACATCTCTGAGGTACAGGTATGAGATCAGATACCGCACAGCTACCATCATGGAGGAAGATGCTTTAAACCAGCCTACAGCTGCAGGCAAGCAATAGAGCATTTCCATATTTGTATGCATACATATTAATATTTTGTGTTTGTTTTGTTCAGAAGCTGATCTTTCACTGCACACACTCAGTGAAAGTCCATGTGGCTCTTTAGTGATTTACATAATCCCAGATTCCTCACAGTTGCTCCCAGAGGTAGTACAGTTTGTTTTTTAATAATCCAATGAAATGCATATAGTTGCTATATTATTATTCTGTTATCTTGTTTTACTGTCAGAAAACTGATGTTTCCATTGGCCAGCGTCGAACAGCTGTGCTGCGTGTTGGTGCTCAGGTGAAAGTTGGAAAAACACTGGAGCAGTTGCTGACTCACCTGGAGCCTCGGATCCAACAGGTGTTGCAGGTGATGTCCTTCAGTCACACTGATGTCACCGCTGCCCTTAGCGATCGTGTCCGCCTCAGCCCGGGAAGTAGAGAGAGCATTGCCGACAGTATGAGAACCTTCAAATCAAGCCCTGGTTAGTTTACTAGTTTACAAATCTAACTATGCAGACACTATTCTTCTAATAAGATTATGTTTTCCCTGTAGGTTATGAGATCACATTCAGTCTGTTAAACCCAGACCCCAAATCACACAGGCTTCATTGGGACATTGAGGGTGCTGTGGAAAGGTACATACAACCTCTACTTTCAAAACTTGCTCCAGTGGCCAACTTTAGTATTGATTCTCAGGTAAGGTTTAGCATAACATTTCAATTACAACCCTTTGAAGCTGAAATATAACCTATACTGGTTCTGTTGTGTTTACAGAACTTGTACTATGCCATGCTTGGTGTCAACCCTCGTTTTGACAGCAACCGTAATGCATACACACTCAATGCTGATAGTCTTGCTCATGTCATAAACCCTGTTGAAGCTAGACTTGGTGAGGCAAAAACTCAAGCATATATAATTTAAAACAAATTAACATTTTTCAGATTTTTATTTTCATTATTTTGATTTCAGGTTCTAATGCAGCCTCCTCCAACCCAGTGCTGAATTTTTTGTTATATGTTCCTGATGTCAATCACTCACCTCTTTTCATTCACAATCACAACAAACAAGAAGTACCTTCAAATGCATTTCATTCACCGCGCTGGGGCGGTATTATGGTGACTACAACAGAGAATTAGAGGGTTATCTGTTATTATGTACCTTTTGTTAATATTATTTTGTGTATTTGTGTTAGGTTTATAATGTTAATGGCTTTTATGGGCCAGATGCTACTTTCCCTATTGACATTAACATCGACATGGCGAAAGTTATGGGTGTATTCCTTGCACAACTCCGGTAATATGTGTATTACTTATTCCTGTACCTTCTCTTTTTACGCTGGTCTGACAAAGTTTCTGTACATTTCCAGACTCTTGTTGGGAGTGCAGTCTTCTCCCCTTCCCTTTGGTTTTCTGGTGGCACCCTGCAATAGTTTTGGATTGGCTGATTGGGAGCTTGACCGCCTCATGTGGAGTAGAACTGTGGAAAATGTTGCAACTGCCACTACTACAATCACCTCTTTGGCACAATTGCTGGATCAGATAGGCAACATTGTTATCAATGACAATATTGCCCAAGAGGTAGGATTAACATCATTTTACCAATATTATCGCTATCGTAAGCAAATGACAAACATGACCTCTAGTATGTGATTTTGTTCTCAGTTTTGTCTTTGTTTTGGCAGGTGTCCAGTGCTGTAACAGCTCTGCAATTGGCCATAGCTGAGTTGGAAGTAGGGAACCTCGGCCTTGCACTGCAATACAGTAAAGAGGCCATCTTAGCTTCAGAAAAAGCATTCTTTGATCCCTCATTGCTCCACCTCCTGTACTTTCCTGATGATCAGAAGTTTGCAATTTACATCCCTTTGTTTTTGCCCATGTGTGTACCAATCTTTCTGTCACTGCTAAAAATATTATCAGAGTTTAGACAAAGACGGAAGCAGAAACAAGCCAAAAAGGACTAAAACATGAGCAATGTGTAAAAATTAAACTTTTAGTCCCTTTAGGATTTTATTGTCAAAATTGAGCTATACATATATTGTTCCTGAATATATTTTGGTCACTTGATTTAGCAGTTCTCATTATTTGGGGTTTTGCCAGTACTGTATACCGTGAAGCTACTCATTCCCTTGTGCTCAATTGATACTTTGCAGTGACGTAATGCTGGAGGTGTTATCCTTGTATGTGTATGCCAAAATCAATTAATCAAAGACAGCCAAAAAAGTTTTTAGATTGAAAAAATACAAAATTGATTTAAACACGGGCCACCTGCTTTTATTTCCTCTGAAAGCTTTTGTCATCTACTTACACTAAGTTCTTCCCTCTGATGCCTTCAACATCGCACCATTGGTTTCTTAAGGCCAAGCTTACATGCAGCGGCTCTATTTCCATCTGTGATGGCCAGATCGATTGCCTTTAACTTAAAAGCTTCATGGTCCTGTATAGGTGTTACAACAAAATGTGAGTGTCTGTGAAAAAGTGTTGGCTAATGCTTGCATGAGTTCTTTCTGGCCAAACTGTGTTGAAATAAAGTTCAGAAGTATAACAAAATCTCAAACATAGCAGAACCTACAGTATCACAATCCCAGGGAATGTTGATGACATCTGTTAGAAAGCGTCAATGAACGGTCAGAATTTTAAACCTTAAAACTACTCAGAACTCAGATAGATCCCTATCATTCTAATGTCTATTGAGTAACCTCAATTTTGGAATGTAAATGGTGAAGGTAACAATAACTTGTCACTTCCAATTTTATTATGTTGTTTTTTTATTATTTTATTATTATTTGATGTTTATTTATTGAATAAAGTTCAGTTCTATATATATATATAAAAAAGTGAAACGCGGTGTTCTATCCAAAAGGCGGCGCTAATGTTTAATCCAGACATTAGAGGGCGCATGCGCAGAGGGTCCTGATCGTGAAGAAAGGCCTCGCCGTGCTTCAGGTGTGCTCTTCCGACAACCCAAGATATCAAAGGCTTTTTTACAGCTGCTACCGACTGAAATTCTCCGGTAGACTTTTCCGCAGACGGTCGGGTGTACACATTTTAGCAGCGTTACAACCTTCTTGAATACACGGTTGTTTTTTGCTACCTGGAAGCTTTCGCGCTAAATTAGCATAGCTCACGTTTCGTGCTAACCCGTTGTTCGTGTTAGCCATGTCTGGTATTGTCCGTGGACCTCAAGGCAGCAATGACTGTCGGATTTATGTGGGGAATCTTCCTCCGGACATACGCTCTAAGGACGTGGAAGATCTGTTTTACAAGTACGGAGTCATTCGCGATATTGACTTGAAAAACCGAAGAGGAGGACCACCGTTTGCCTTCGTTCAGTTCGAGGACCCGAGGTGAGACATGCTAACTTTGAAATTTCACTTTGTACAACCATCAAACTTTCGATCAGAGAACTTTAATTAACTCCTCTTGACGTTAGTCTGTGAAATATGACGCGACCTAGTGTAAATGTGTTTTAGTTTTATTTTTCTAAAGTAATCCAATAGCTTGAAACTGTTTTGGACATTATTTTCATCCCAGTGGCGTTAGAGTCGAGGAAAACGTGGGCTGTGTATGTATTTCACATACCTCATTTGGATTTTGCACTTTTTCTGCACAGAGACGCAGACGATGCAGTTTACGCTCGTGACGGTTATGATTATGACGGATACCGGCTGCGGGTGGAGTTTCCTCGAAGTGGCCGCGGTGGTGGACCATCATCAGGGCCCCCCAGGGGCAGGTTTGGGCCCCCGTCCCGCCGCTCTGAGTACAGAGTTGTGGTGTCAGGTACGCAGAGGGGGGCTTATTTCTTCGTTAAAAAAAAATCATCTTTACCAACTTGTCATCTTGTGTTTTAGGGCTTCCTCCAAGTGGAAGCTGGCAGGACCTTAAGGATCACATGAGAGAGGCAGGTGATGTATGTTATGCTGATGTTTATCGTGATGGCACTGGAGTGGTGGAGTTTGTACGCAAAGAAGACATGACCTATGCTGTCCGCAAGCTGGATAACACCAAATTTCGCTCTCATGAGGTACGTAAATGTTAAAACATGTCCTAAACACAACCAGGTAAGCATTAGTCTTGACTCTCCATAAGCATAATATAATAGCATTTATGAAGTTGAGAATCAACCTTGTTGATTATTGGTAAGTGTCAAACAAAACCTGGTTGTGTTGTTGTCATTTTGGCCAGTGAGTATATTGTTAAATAATGCCAGATTGTATTTTTGTGTCCAGGGTGAGACCACATACATTCGTGTGAAGAGTGATGGTCCTGGCAGCCCCAGTTATGGCCGCTCCCCTTCGCGCAGTCGCAGCAGGAGCCGCAGTCGCAGCCGAAGTAGGAGTGCTTCCAGGAGTTACTCCCCTCGACGTGGCAGAGGGTCTCCCAACTACTCCCCCCGCCGCTCCCGTTCACGCTCTCGCACCTGAACCCTGCCCCAGAACAAACCAGTAGCGTGAGCTCAAGAAGGCGGCTTCATACATAAACAAATTCTGCAGTTCTCACAGACCATGTGATTGTGTATTTTCCGCTAACACTCTTCTTTGTCCCTTTTGTCAAATTTTGTTGCATCCTACTTTTTATTTTTTTTACCCTTCTATTCTGAAGATTCTGCTAACCCATCTATTCCTTTTCTAATCTTTCCCATATTTCTACTTTGTTGTTGTATGGATAGTTTTATACAGTGCATACTATTGTACTTTGACCTTCTTGTGTCTCTCTGTACAGTCCAGAGGAACAGGATAGGATGGGAGAGGATACAGTTCAAGTTAGGATTAACAGGAGGAGGAGGAGGAGTCAAAAATGGCACCAATGGTATGATGGCTGTGCCTTGTCAACTGTGAACTCTGCATTATAGGGCTTTTGAGTTATTTTCTCTTTACCAATACTTTTTTATCGAAAGTTCTTTTTGTCCAAGTTAACTTGGCAGACATTTAAACTTAAATAGTAATTAGTTTCTTGAAGCTTGATTACATATGATTTTGAATGATTTTTGAAGGTGTGATTCTAACTTGCCTCCTTCTCTTTGATTTTACTGGTATCTGAAGGTTTGGACTGGGCTCTTTGCCTGACCATTTCGGAGCTGGATTAGGATTAGGATTCAGGATGGATGCATGGAGCAGGCGCACGGGAACAGTTTACCCGGGAAGGGATCCCGACCCCTGGCCCTGTCTGCATATCCGCTTCAAACTGGAGATAAAATAGAAAAAACATCAATTGGCTTTTTAACAAACTGTAATTTTCAATTGGAACCAGAGACATGATCACATGCAATGGTGAGGATTTATTTTTCCAAATTTTTGTTCTTCATTAAAAGAAGAGGAAAGCTTGGATCAAACCAGGAGGGCTGGGAAGTGCATTATGGATCAACACGCATAAGGAGTGGTAATTTGTCGGTAATTTACAATAGTGAAGGGGGAGGGGGGAGTGGGACCTCCGGATGGTTCTATCGCTTTCTTAGGCCAGTCTTTTTCTGAAGTTTTAGTTATAACTTTGAGTATGCCATAGCTTTATTCTCTTTTTAAATAAACAATTGTAATAAAAAGGTGTCTGTTTTGTCACTGATATGATGAAATATTTCTGTACAAAACAAAGATAATGAACATTTTAAGTATGATGGTTTCAATTTTCAAGGACCAAATCTTGTGGATTTATTATTTAAAATGACTTGACAAAGGTGTGAGAAGTGAAGACAGCTGTTGCAGCACTGGACATGAATCAGATTAAAGAGATAAGCATGTGCAGTTCAATGAGTATAGGTTTGTTTCTAATGGATTAATAAAGCTGACATATCCCATAGCCTATGGAAATGATCTATGACAACAGCAGCCTGACACAACCCAGATGATGCATGAATATTATGTTTGAATTAATGTATAAAATAATGTGTTAATTAATGTATACAATTATTCATAATTGTATAATAATATATTTGGGGGGACAGTAGTTTGCTGGTCACCTTCACTGATCTTTTATACCTGGTTTAGTGGCTGGATGATGGATCATGTGTTTTGGGCATTTTTTCACCCTTCAGTGGATAAGACAGCGGTGCATTGTGGGGTGAAATAAGTTGCTGGGCATGTCCGCAAGTAAAAATGCCGTAGCTCTTGCGCAGATTTCACCTAGGCCAATGAAACCCAGCCTGTGCTTTGGAGGGTGGGTCTAAAACGCAGGTTCTTTCTTTTCTGGATGAACAGGACATCTCCTAAACCTGCACCTTTTAGGAAAGTGGTTGCTCAATCATTTAAGCTTCTAAAAGACAAGGTAAGACACTTAGACGTAACAATGATGTCGCAATAATGCCATAATCGCTAATTGGAATTTATTGAGAGAAAACCATGTGCTCCTTGCCTCTTTAACGTTCGACCATGATTATGAGTTCATTTAGACATGCATTGTGCCTAAACATCTGTAATTATATTTAGGAAAGAAAGATTAAATTGCATTAGTATCCATTCCAAGTAGACCTTAAATATCGTCATGTGTTGGCCTACTTTGTTTGCATGTGGCATCTTTCTTTGTTGTCAGAATTTGACCTGAGAAATGTCTCATTTTGTTGCAGTAAAGTCAAAAGTGGCCACCATGTCGGAGAAAAAAGCTGTCATAAAGAACGCAGACATGTCCGACGAAATGCAGCAGGACGCAGTGGACTGTGCCATGCAAGCCATGGAAAAATACAATATAGAGAAAGACATAGCTGCTTATGTCAAAAAGGTATAATATTTCACATTCATATATTCATAGTCCCTCATTTCTTATCTGTCTACATGGTCTAAATAAGGTTAAATACAAATTGCCTTTTTGAAAAGCAAGATCCTCTCCCCCCCAGTTTTGCCCCAGAGGCTTAACTTTTTTGACAAACAAGGATGCACATTTTCCCCTTAGCTCAAATTTTAACATATTAATGATATTTACTCCTATGTGGTCTTTCTTCATATGAAAGTTGATTTAGATCTAATATTTTCTCTTTTCTTCTCCACTGCAGGAGTTTGACAAGAAGTACAACCCCACCTGGCACTGCATTGTCGGAAGAAACTTTGGAAGTTATGTGACACATGAGACGAAGCATTTTATTTATTTCTACCTCGGGCAAGTGGCTATTCTGCTCTTTAAGTCCGGCTAACAAATGAATGTCCAACCTGTCAACTACATCACAGACATGCCTACCTCTTCAGTCCTCCTATTTGGGCCTAAGGAGGTCCCTGAAACATAGGATCTCTGGAAAGTACATTTTTTCATGTTAACTTATTTTGATGATATGTAAGCTGCAGAACTGGTATTTGTTGGAACTGTCTCATTTTCAAGAAGCTGTTGCTTCATACAAAATGTTTCTATAAATGTGCACAATATTGTTTCCAATTTTGTTGTCTTTTTTTTTTTATCATGTAATCATGTAGCTGCAGGAATATAAGTTTGATTGCTGTTGTCTTTTGTAATA
This sequence comes from Periophthalmus magnuspinnatus, assembly GCF_009829125.3. NCBI lineage: Eukaryota > Metazoa > Chordata > Actinopteri > Gobiiformes > Gobiidae > Periophthalmus > Periophthalmus magnuspinnatus. The sequence continues at coordinate 29,426,426 of NC_047139.1, read as the reverse complement.
TTTCATGCAGCAAATAAAAAAGCAAAATTATTCCTCGTTTTGAGTGCCCTGTATGTCTGTGTGTGTGTGTGTGTGTCTATGGTTTATCCATATTCATACCAAGATTATTTGGTGACATGCAATTCTAGGTGAACTACACTGTATATGCCTTCTAAGTTGGTTTTGTTGCCATGCAGTCTCTAGTTTTTCTAGTTTTGTAAGGCTAGAATCAGTCTCCAAGAAATTAATAGTAAATCCCTCAAGCTACAGGGAAAACTAACGTGTGGTCAGGGACTAAAAGCTGTGTGTGTTTACTCTGGTATGATCCAGAGCACAAACTCAAGGCCCAGGGGCCAAATGTGGCCCGCAAGAAGGTAAATTAAGGCTTGACTGTCATTTTAAATAAAAGTCTATACTGCTTTAATGTGTGCACTGACAATAAACTAATGAGATTAAGTGACACTGAGAAATATTTGCAAATAATCATCCCAAATTGTTCAGGAAGAGGAAAATTGTCGGTGTGGAAGGCAGTTTCAAGAAAGGTGCTAAAGGTCAATACAAGTGTGTGCTTTAAGGAGAAAATCTGTGTTTTTTCTGTTATGAGGCGGGATCGGTACAATCTGCATTGACATTTTGACACCAAACACGGAGCTAAATATGAAAGAGTTAGCCTTCACAGTTACACGGAGTTACACAGACACATGATATTTGCAACTTGGAATAACTAATAAATACAGAAACAGTTATTTAACAAGTTTAAAAGTAGTTACATTTATTTTACATGACATTTGTTTACATTTGGTGACATTTATCCTGCTGCACAGTCACATCTGGCCCTTGATGGCGGCCATTTTGCTGATATGGCCCTCGGTGAAAATGAGTTTGACGTCTCTGATCTAGAGCATGGATCTATTACATCTATTACAACATTTGAAGATGTATTCATATGCATGTCTGTGTTGTCCAGGTCTGATCCACAGTAAAAACCAAATTAGACAAAAAGTTTTACAGTGGGGATATTTGCTGCTCATCCACTTCTTCAGTTCTGGCCAGTGGACACTGCCTTATATCTATCTGAAGGGAGGGGCTAACTACACTGAAGCTGGAAACAGCTATTGTAATTGGTTAGTGTATTTGAGATGGAGATGTACAGCAGAGTGGGGTCCAGAGGAGCTCTTGTGCCAGTGTTGGTACATTCTCTTATGAAGTGTCACTGCACTCTTCATGACACTGAATGGAGTAGACCTCATTACTTTGTTTATGGCTCTGGGTTTTGTCCTTTGGGTGAACCAGTTTCTGTCTTAAAGTGTTTGTAGGTTTGAAATAGACAGGAATATCGTACTGTCTGAAATTTCTCTGCAGTTTTTCAGACACACCCACTGTGTAAGGAATAGTTACACCTTTCCTTCTAGGCTCAGATTCCCCATTGTTCTGTTTTTTAGCTCTCTTAGATCTACTGAAGGCCCATTTTGGATATCCACAAGCTGAGAGGTCTTTCTCCACATGTTGTTCCTCCTTCACTTTTCCCTCTGTATTTGTAGGCACCACTTGAGCTCTGTGTTGTAGAGGACGGATCACTCCGAGTTTGTGCTGCAGTGGATGGTGTGAATCAAACAGCAGGTATTGGTCAGTGTGTGTGGACTTCCTGAAGACTTCTACCTGGAGACATAGGTCCTCTCTTATTGTTACTGCACAATCTAAGAAGGCCAGTTTGTTCTTCTTGGCCTCTTCCCATGTGAACTTGATGTTTGGATCCACAGCATTAATATGTGCAGTAAAGGGTTCCAGATCTTGAATTTCGATTTTAGTCCATTTGTAATCCACATATAAATACCAGTGTGTGGGTGGAGTGCCTGGAAATGAGGCCAATTCCTCCTGTTCAAACTGCAAACTCCAGGAAATATGTTTAAATACAACATATTTCCAGTTTAGAGAAAACTTCTACAGGCAAATCCACGGCTGTGCCATGGGCTCACTGGTCTCTCCGATTATGGCTAACTTATATATGGAACTATTTAAACAAGTGGATGGTGTGGTGTGAATTTATTCATATGCATATATTACTCTTTTCATATGGATTGATTTGATAATGCCATTCCTCGCCTGTAGGGGGCAGTAATGAGTGTAACGTAATATATTGATTTAACGCAGTAAAGCCTCGTGTTGTTCCGGTGTTTTGAGCATGGCGGCTCATGCTGAATGTTCCGTGGCTGTATCGTCTTTTGTGAGCTGTCAGGATGCTTGTGCCTCCTCTACGGTGCCTTTGTCCGCGGAGGCGGCTCCGTTCACCCCCCGGGATTCATCCGACGCTGATAAACAGTTTTCCCGCTGCTACGCCAAGCTCCGGGGGCTGCGACCACAGTCTGCCCAACTCCGAGAGCAGCTCAACCTGCAGTTTGACAAGCTCCTGTCGGAAAATTACAACAAAACATTCAACCCAGATATCACCATTCGCCCAGAGGTACTTTAATATCACAGCCCTTTGTTTTACAAAGGGATACAACGGATACAACGCGTTGGATACAACGCTGCTGCTGTAGCTGATTATCGACCTGTATTTCATATTTGAAAGTGAATTAAACTGATGCAAACTGAGGCACTAAAGCGTAAGCCAGGGCATATTAAAGCCTTCGCTTTAATATGGCTTACGCTTTGGTGGAGTCCTTGTTTTAAAAAGTGTATTTGTAAATGTGTTGTTTTATATGAAGTTGTGAAAAGTAATGGGAACCACACCCTCTGCTCTGCTCTCAAGAGACATGGGCCTAGATGCATCACCAGAATCAAGACATACAACTAATACTTTTACAGTACCACACATTTTCATACGGATTAAAACAAAACGCATGCCATATGTATTCTTTATGTTTATTATACTGAAGGAGATAGCCCAAATGATTGTATTTATCTACACTACAGCATTATTTATTTTTTAACATAACTGTTCATTTTCAGGACGTGTGCACCCTTTTGAAACATGCTAGTTCACTTGTTCTGTTTAATCAAGAGCATTTAGTCATCAAATTCTGTCAGCTTGTGCACCACCTACTGAACCAGCTGAAGGTAAGAAGGGTTACATCTGTCTGTAATCCTATTATGTCCAAAAATACATCTCCATTCACCTTCATATTTACTTTTAGGTCATAATGAATGAGCTGACGTTGGATGTACTGATGAACTACGTAACCTGTGCTCTTAAGAAATGCAGTGCTTGGACACATTCAGATATCCTGTTAGCGCTGTCCACAATAGTTTATGGAAATGGACCTCAGTGTCACCAGGTACGCACATCTTAAATTTTTAGTGTGTAAAGTGAAAAGTATTCCTCTTTGCTAAAAAATCTTTAATGTATATATGTTGTTTTTCTTTGTAGCACCTGGAGAATCTACTCAGTGAGAATGGTGTCCTTTTACAATACAGCTCTCCCTCTCAACCAGATCTGGATCTGCAACGTATTTCTCTAAACTGCATGGCTAACATATGCCTCAGGTATGAAATAATCTGCTTTGTGTTGTTGTTGTAAAGTTATATAAATGAATACTTGACTCTGCTTTTTAAAAAATCCCTTTATTCATATTTTAGCCTGGTTATTGTCTATGTCTAGGATTCCTGGTCAACCGCCTCTTGATGATCAATACAGAGCTGTATGTTTCCGAGGTTTTCTGAAAACACTGCAGACACCTAAACCTGCCAATGCAGATGAGCTCTTCTATTGCATGGTATAAATTTGATGATGTGCTGAATATTTGGTGAATGTACACACTTTCACCAAATATTCAGTACAAAAATGTAATACCTGCTTGTGTTTTGTCTAAAGGTTTTACAGTCTGCACTAAAAGGACTACAGTGCTGTCTGTCTGGTGGAAAGTGGAAATTTGGTGGAGGGGAAGAGTTGGGGTCAGTTCTTGCCATACTGAAGGTGCATATTAACTATTTATGCAGTTTCTCTTGTTAAGTATTGTAAATGACAATAACACAATATTGTATTGCATTTGCTGTCTATTGCAGCAAATGATGTTCCATGGATCCCCAGGTGTGAGTTTTGAATGGCCGTCTGTGCTTTACCCAGCTCCCCTTCCACAGTACGAAGGACCATCATCAACAAGGCAACCTGAAACACCAAAACCTCCTGAGACACCCAAAAATGTCACTGGCCAAAGCAAACCCTCTACAGTAAAAATACTGACAGAATATCAATAACCAACTTATTTACTATGCGATCTTAACCAGGTTGATTTTTTTTTTTTTTTTTTTCTAAGAATAAAAAACGGAAATCCAGAGGCAAAGGGAAGAAGAATTCCACAGAGGAGAGCAAAGATGCAGATGAGGATGTTGATGGAGAAGAGAAGATGAATAAACAAGAAGCTTTAAAGGAGCGACATGCTGGTGAAACAGAGAATACTGCTCAGCCTTCTTCTCAAAGTCTTTATCCTTCCTGGAAGCAGACCAGTTCAGACTCTGAGATTTCTGATCCAGAAGGTGGCACTCAAAGCAAACTGAGGTATATATCACAAAAACAGTTTTAACTATAATACTCTTGATTTTTTAATATTCATTGTTTTCCATTTCTCAGGTTGTATCATGGCCGTGTTCGCCAAGGAGCCCTGCTCTGTCTGCTGGCAGTAGTCAAAGGTGTTGAAAAGCGAACACTGTATGGCTATTGGTCTTCGTTCATTCCTGATTCGCCCATTGGAGGACCACCTCAGCTCACTCTCCTCACAATAATATTAAAGGACCCCTCACCCAAGGTATCGCATATTATTTCTTTACTTTATTCACCTTATGACTAACAAAATTTCAGAAAAGTGTCTCAATCTCTCTCCTCATTGTTTCTACTCAAGTGAAGTAAGTGAAGTAACTGTCACCTAATCTTGCTGTAGGTGCGGACGTGTGCACTCCAGGTCTTGTCGGCCATGTTGGATGGGTCTCGGCAGTTCCTTGCAGTGGCTGAAGATATAACGTCCTCTCGACCATCTTATACATCATTTTCTTTTTCTTTGGCCACTGCCGTCAGAGAGCTGCACCGGGCTCTCAGTCTGGCTTTGCTGGCTGAAACCTCCCCCCAAACTCTCACACAGATTATTAAGGTATGTTCAAAATAAATCAAATTGAATGACTCTCTATACATTAGTTTCAGAGCTTGTTTTGTCTGATTCAGTGCCTGGCTTATTTGGTGACCAATGCTCCATACCACCGGCTCAAACCAGGTTTACTCAGTCCTCTATGGAAGCAGATCCGTCCTTATGTGCGCCACAGAGGTTTGTAAAAATGCTAATCTATTGTTATGTTATGTAAATCTAGTTTGCTTAAACTTAGGCCATTAATTTGTGTAAGCTTTAAATGTTTAAATAATAAAATTTAGTTTGCAAGGATGTTTAAATGTTGATTTGTATTATGTTTTATCTTTCATTCTCTCCAAAACTGCTCTGTGACCCAGTCCCACAGTAAAACAAACATTTAAATGTCTTGTCTGTTATAGATGTGAATGTGCGTGTTTCTGTTTTGACACTCTATGGCGCTTTGGTGACCACTCAGGCTCCTCTCTCTGAGGTGCAGCTCCTCCTTCGACAGCCAGAGGGCAGTAGCATCCTTGGGTCTTACACACCACAAGACACCAGTCTGAGCTGGCGGCAGAGGGATGGTGTGTCTTGTCCAAGTCGGACACCAGTCAAACAGGAGTCACACTCGCCTCTTAACTCTTACACACCAAAGGAGGAGGACAGCTGGCCTCCGTGGCTACTGCAGCTGTGCATGACCCTGATTACCCAGCCACGAGAGAGCCAGTCAGACAGTGAGGAGATTGGAAACACTGTCCTAGAGCCCTCTCCCGTCCGCCTGGAAGCTTTACAGGTCAAATCATATCTGGGGTGGAATATCCTCAGTTTGTTGTGCTCAAAATCCTGAATGTGTCTTTTAATAATGGCTTACACTTGTAATGTGCTTTTTCAAAGCCTCTCAAAGTGCTACACTATAGTCATTATTCATTCATTCTTTTAGGTTTTGTCTCATTTGGTGCGCGGTTACTTCTCCCTATGTCAATCCTATCTGTTCGAGATTGGACAAGTGAGTGCTCGCTGCCTTGGAGAGACTGACCCATCCATCCAACTTCATGGAGCAAAAGTAAATAAATCATAATTTTTTTAATAGTACATTACCTTTTGTTGAAGTTATTGTGTGTAAATATTTTGACTAAATGTGTTTTTCTAGCTACTGGACGAGTTGGGGACTGGGATAATTCAACAGTATAGACCAGAAAACAACATTCCTGAAAATCAAAGAATTCCCATCAGCCACGTACATGATTTATAACCTTAGCCTGTACAGACATTATCAGTACTTTTTGTACTGCAGTAAAGTATCTAAGGTGCTGTTTTCTTTGTGTTTTAGGTGGTGACATTTTGGTCTGAAGTTCTGAGTGGACCGTTAAACACAGCTTTACAGAATGAACAACATCCAACTCTGCAGACAAGCGCCTGTGACACTCTCTCGTCAATCCTTCCTCAGGCATTTGCACAGCTACCTGTGGGTGTCAATATTGTAAGAGATTTTAATTGATTGTTAATATTAAATACAACATATGTATGTTTCAGGAAAGGACTCAGCTCATGTGTATCACCATGCTGCTGGGACTGACCTACAGTGAAAACTATCTGGTGAAGACTGCAGCTGTCAGAGCTCTGGGAATCTACGTTCTTTTCCCCTGTCTCAGAGAAGTACTGTAACATTTATGTACATGCAGTACTGCTAAAGTACACACAATTGTTTATTATTAAAGCAAAATCATTATTCATACATTGTGCTTTCCATTTGTCAGTGTGTACAAATTCCTGTTCATTCCTTTCCCTTTTAGGATGTAATGTTTGTGGCTGACACGGCAAACACAATCCTAGCTGCTCTTGAAGATCGATCTCCAAATGTCCGTGTCAAAGCTGCCTGGTCTCTGGGAAACCTTACAGACACACTAACTGTCAATATGTAAGTGATAGTAAATGCACATTACTTAACAGGAAAAACTAATTCTATATTAATCAGTACCTTCTTTTCTTTAGGGAGAGTGTGAGTGTAGACTTTCAAGAAGAGCTATCAGATATGTTGCTGCTTAAAATGTTGCAAACTGCGACTCGAGCATCAGCTGATAAAGACAGAGTATGTTTATATTACTGCGAGAAAACTAAATTAAACATTTATTCATATGCTCAGTATTTCCTCTTATTTCCCTTAGGTGAAGTCCAATGCAGTGCGAGCTTTAGGAAATCTTCTTCACTTTCTGCGACAGAGTCAGTTGACGCGGTCTGTGTTCAAACAACCCCTGGAGGATGCAGTTCGTGCTTTGGTAAAGACTGTCCAATCAGAGGCCATGATGAAGGTCAGGTGGAATGCATGTTATGCCCTTGGAAATGCATTCAGGAACCCTGCTCTGCCCCTTGGTAATGCAATTTTACTTACTTGTTCACATGTATTTTATAGCATCATGGAATGCCCACTTCCTTCCTTAGCAAAATCAGTGTGTATATAAGATGCGTTCCCAGTTACCAATATTTGATACTTAATGAATTTGTTTTATATTGTTGTAAAAGTAAATTTGTTTTGTTTTTTAGAATCAGCCTCTTGGTCTGATGATGCTTTCTCTGCCCTCTGCAATGTTGTGACTTCCTGTAAAAACTTCAAGGTTCGAATCAAATCTGCTGCAGCTCTGTCAGTCCCTGCACAACGCTGTTGTTATGGCGACACGGACCGTTTTATGTGTGTGTGGCGTGCTTTGGCCATTGCCCTCAAAAACAGCGAAGACACAAATGACTTTTTAGAGTACCGTTACAGTGCCAGCCTCCGACACACGCTATCACAAGCTCTTTTACATCTGCTCAGTCTGTCCCAAGCTGAAGACATGTCCGCCCTAGCCAAGTCCCTCTCAGGTGAGGAGGGCGGGGCCATTCGGGTGCATTTGATGAAACATCTTAGAGCAGAAGAAGCAGCTACAGAAGGAGCAGAGGATGAGAGGCATGGAGATAGTTTTACCCCTCAGCAGAGAGTCAAAGTGCTGGAGCAGACTGTGGACAGACTGAGGGGGCTGGAGACTGAAGTGAACAAAGACAATGTTGTAGCCTTTCTGGAGGATTTGCTGAAGAGCTGTGAAGAGCCATAACATTTTCTCATAGCACTTTATCATTGTCTGAAAAGCAGGGATCATGAAGTAATAAAATGAATAACAATAATGCACACAAAGCATTAACTAACATTAGACTGTAAAAATTATTTTAATATAATTTTAATAAATACTCTTGTAATCAGTGTTACAAACTATACAAACTCAAACTCTTTAATTTATTTAATAGTTTATTTGGTTTCCTCAACAACTATTGAGTAAATGTTACTTATGGCCTTTAATCAGCCCTTGTTTTAATTATTAAAGATTAACAAGCACATTAAAAAAAAAAAAAAAAATCTTTGTAACCTGGCTCACGCCAAACTGATATGTGTAACACTTCAATTGAGTTCCACACATTATAAGTTTGAATCATAGACTCTTTATACAGTCTATGGTTTGAACTCACAAATATCGCAAGAATTCAACTTGCTGTGCAAGTTTCCTTGCTTTGCTTGTTTTTGAGACATCTAGGAGGGCAAACAGGCTATGGGGCTCTCTGTAGTCTCTTTTATTAATATACATGTATTAGTTTAAGTAGTTTCAAACCGTATCCTTTCAAACAGTACTATTCCAAATAAAAAATTAAAGGATTTGTCAAAACAAGCCTTTTTTTTATTATGACCAAATCGTATGAGCCGTGATTTGTATATTTCTTTAAATTTTGCGTTGGTCTAAAATACATTTCAAATAAACTCAGCTTTTTGTGATACCTTGAAGTCATGAGTAAACGTGTCTCTTTATGTCACTCCGTAGATTCCACTGTCACACAGCAGGTGGCGCCACTCTGTAGTTTCCACTGCCACACAGTAGGTGTCGCTGTGTCTCGGGCTCAGTGTCGGAAGAGCGGATGTTGATTGTAGATGTCTGCTCCGTTCACACGCCGGGGACTCCACGCTGCTTTTTCTGTGGGATGGACGCTTTTGATTTATTTCGAAAACTTGGCTCTGGGGCTAAATTTGATCTGAAAAGATTTGGTCAAGATGCCTCCCGATTTAAGGTCATTGAGACTGTAACTATCTTTTAATCGATATCTACTACTACTGTGTGTTTTCTCGTTTTACCTTATTTGAGTCAATAATATCATTCTATTTTATAACATTTTATCAGAGTAAGGGTATTATATATATATATATATATATATATATATATATATATATATATATATATATATATATTTAAACAAATTTTACAGTTACGATTATTGTGAAAAACATCACGAATTCTGACTCAAACCTTTCAGTTGTTTTTCGTTCTTTTAAACTGGACAAGCTATTGACCCACAAGGGAAGTATCTTGGACATACACGCAAAACCTCAGACATGTCAGACAGGGCATAAACAGTCGAATAAACTTACTTGTGACACATCTTTATATGATACTAATACTAAATCCTGCTGGACTGTTGTAGGCACACAAGCACAAAGCAGCAGATGCTTCACATCCTCTTTCAACCATCGATTACTTTGGCAAAGGCTCAGCCAAGATCAGGCAGCAGCAGCAAGAGGAGGATGATCACGAAGAAGACAGTAACATAAATGAAAGTGAAGAAAGTGATGCTGTAGTTAAAAGGAAGAGGAATGATCAGCGAGCAAATGGCAAAACAAATAAGAAGAAAAGGAAAATGTCTAAAGTAGAAGTTACAGGTGAGGAAAAAACTAAAACATTTTAAAGAATTATCCAATACTCTCAGATTGACCGAATTAAAGTACTGCCACACAGAACACACATGTTTGAGTGGTAAGATCTATACATCTTAAACCAGCACTGAGTTAATTTGCATAGCCAGGTGTGAAGTATCCAAGATCCCAGTGTAGAATGAACTAATAGCACTGTGCATTTATTATTATTATTATTATTATTATTATCATCATCACCATTATTATTATTATCATTTATAAATAAGCAGATATTGTCCTTGCATTCCTTTGTTGTGATGTTTATATCAGGATTTTACTTCACATCTAGAAAATCTGAAAATGTCACTAACCTGTTGAAAATCTATGTGAACCTAACAAAGCTGCTGACGGAGAGGGAATTTCTTGGACATCAGATTTGGACAAAAGAATTCCAAGCCTGCAAAGTGGAGATAAGGAAAAGAACTC